>NW_021698999.1:0-15009 GCF_005190385.1 Monodon monoceros
GGTCGGGAGGTGGGGCTGAGTCTCCTCAGGCTGTTTTTCTGGTTTGTGTTTCTGTCGTAGTCACGGAACGGTTGAGGCACCCACAGGACACCTGTGTTCCTTCCATCAGGGACTGTCACGGCCATGCCACATCATGAGTGGGGCCTGTGTTTCAGGGGAGGAACTGTCCTACCTTTTGGATATTTGTTAAAAGCTTTCCTGTGACAGTTAGGCATCTAACTTGGAAGATTTGAAGAAGGGAGTTATTTATTAGTGACAAAACATTTTGGTTAAGAAATTGTTCTTTTCCTGAAAAAGAATGGCCAGTCACAAAATGAGGCCACTACTTATCCCACGTTCCAGAAAGGAAGAGTTTTCCTGGTTTTAGCCTTTAAACAATTGACTTGTTTTGAAGCATCGGCCCTTTGGGGGCAGATTGTGTCCCCCTGATCTGCCCCTCGAGTTGGTCTATTTAAAGTAGAAGCACCCCAGGGGGCTTGGCTAACTTAGTACCATGTTAAAGGAAATTAAATAGAAGGAAGCATTTGAGTGGCATTTCATTGCTAATCAAAGGTCAGTTCAAATGTGGAATTCTGATAGGTGGATTTTTAAAAAGCTAACTTTGTCTTTTTAGGGAAAATTCCAGAGCTGTTGGCCTCAGGTGTGGTTGATAGCATGACTAAGCTGGTGCTGGTGAATGCCATCTATTTCAAAGGAAACTGGCAGGAGAAATTCATGATGGAGGCCACAAAAGATGCAGCTTTCAGACTGAATAAGGTGAGGGCAGGTGACCGTCTAGATGACTGTGCGCTCTAAATCCACGCTGACAACAATGTTAGTGATCTGTGTTTTAATTGTTTAGAAAGACACAAAACTAGTGAAAATGATGTATCAGAAGAAGAAGTTTCGGCTTGGCCACATCAAGGACCTTAAGTGCCAGGTGCTGGAACTGCCCTACCAGGGTGAGGACCTCAGCATGGTCATCCTGCTGCCGGATGACATCCAGGACGAGTCCACGGGGCTGAGGAAGGTGCGCCTCCCCACCTCCCCGAGTGATGCGCGGACCCTGTGTGTGTTTGTGTGTGTCTGTGTCAGGCGTAGGTGCTTGTTCTTTGTTTAGTGAGGTGACCTGGTGTTCCTTCCCAGTTTCCCGTCACTCCTTTGTAAAGTAGCCCATCCGCATGTACCAGTGCGAAGCTCCACATTTATTTATTTATGTTTATAGAGACTTATTATTGAGGTATAATGACATGTAACATTATGTTAGCTTCAGGAGGACAACATAATTATTCTATAACTGCATATAATGTGAAAGGGTTACCATAATAAGTCTAGTTAACATCCATCACCACACAGTTATAATTTTTTTTCTTGTGATGAGAACTTTTTTTTTCCTGTGCATATAATTTTATTTTATTTATTTTTTTATTGTACGTTTTTTAACATCTTGATGGGAGTATAATTGCTTTACAGTGGTGTGTTAGTTGCTGCTGTATAACAAAGTGAACCAGCTGTTCGTATACACATATCCCCATATCCCCTCCCTCTTGTGTCTCCCTCCCACCCTCCCTATCCCACCCCTCTAGGTGGTCACAAAGCACCCAGCTGATCTCCCTGTGCTGTGCGGCTGCTTCCCACTAGCTATGTAGTTTACCTTTGGTAGCGTATATGGCACGCCGCCAAATGCCACTCTCTCACTTCATCCCAGCTTACCCTTCCCCCTCCCCGAGTCCTCAAGTCCCTTCTCTAGTAGGTCTGCGTCTTTATTCCTGCCCTGCCCCTAGGTTCATCAGTACCGCTTTTTTAGATTCCATACATATGCCTTAGCATACGGTATTTGTGTTTCTCCCTCTGACTTACCTCACTCTGTATGACGGACTCTAGGTCCATCCACCTCATTACAGATAACGCAGTTTCGTTCCTTTTTATGGAAGCCCCACATTTAAATGTTCACCTACTATCGGTGCACAACGTGGCGGGAACATCAAAGGTACACACCGAGCGTAATGCTGGCCAGTGGCAGCTCGTGGAGACTCCCTTAGATGAGCTTTAGAGGAACGTGCCATAAATGGGGACTGTTTCATTAAAAGAATTTTTTAAAATTAAAAACCCTCGACCATTATCGTTTCGCCATGTGCTGTAAAATCTGGTCATTCTCACCCCAGTTCATGTAGATTGTGCATTAAATGTCCAATTGCTACATGACAGGAAAAGATCCATGTGACCTGTTAGTCTGAGAGATGAGCCCACTGCCTAACCTGAACTTTGTCTGCGGTTTCTCTTATTGTAATTTAAAGGCAATGGTATCTCTTGCCAGGGCCAGGAAGAGGCAAAACTGTGAAGAGTGAGGTTTTTCTTCAGTGTCTCTGGCCTGTTGTGTGCTTTTCCCCTCCCCCATCCCAGACCAAACTTGTTGTTGGATGGCGTTTAATATTAGCCATTTGCAGCTCTAGAGCATAAGTGAAAACCACTGTGTTCCTTCTTTCAATTGTATCTCCATATTTGTCCGTTCCTGATTATCAGAAAGAACGTCTGGAATTACCAGCATCAGTAGAAAAGTGGAATGTGTGTGTGTTCCAGTGCAGTAGCAGTAATAATAGTAATGACAGTAGCTGACCTTACACAGCACTTGTATAGGGTGACTCATTCAGCACTCACAGTGCTCCAGGTATGTGCTACTGTTATCCCATTTTAGATGAGGAACTAGGTCCATTTCTGTTTACCAATGAGCTACATCTATCAGAGATAACTTCAGCTGTGTGAGGTTCCCAGATAAACACAGTGATCACTGGGGTTCAGAATAAACAGAATGAAATAAATGGAAGAAAGCTTTAAAATATCCTCTTGCATCACTCGACCAATTAGGGCAATTTTAGCCAGGATGACCCGTGACCCAGTGTGGCAGGGGCCTGGTAAGTCCTGGGTGGATGGGCCCTTGGTGGCTGGGAACGCAGCTCTGTTCATTATCACCAATAGTCAGAAAGAAATGAAATCCTCCAGATGGAATCTGTGTTGGAACAAAACATGAAGGAAGCTAGGGAGCAGCTGACATGATGGGCCCGTTCATTCAAACAATGCTTCATTAACTTCCTTCTATAAAATGATTTCCGCTCTTCTTTTTGCCCATTCCGAATCCAGATTGAGCAACAGCTGACTTTGGAAAAGCTGCGTGAGTGGACCAGACCCGAGAATCTGGATCTCCTTGAGGTCAATGTCCAGTTGCCCAGGTTTAAGCTGGAGGAGAGCTACGAGCTCAGCACTCTGCTGGCCTCCCTGGGTATGCAGGAGCTCTTCAGTAGCAAGGCTGACCTGTCCGGCATATCAGGAGCCAGAGGCCTCTCTGTATCGAAGGTGGTCCACAAGTCCTTCGTGGAGGTGAACGAGGAGGGCACAGAGGCGGCGGCTGCCACCGAGATCACCTTCGTCGCCCTCTCCTTGCAGTTGACAGAGGAGTATTTCACCGCCGACCACCCATTCATTTTCTTCATTCGGCACAATCCCTCCACTACCATCCTGTTCCTCGGTAGACTTTCCTCCCCATAGAGACCAGAAATACAAGGTCAAGCTTGGAGCATTTTACCTGCCCTTTCAGTGGTGACCATTTTCATAGATCTTTACCAGTATAACTACTATCCAAAAATGAATCTTTAATCTCCTTTGTAAGCTCAGTCCTGTTGTCTGGTTACACCCATTAACTTGGCATGGGCATCTGTTCTTCTTTGTTTTTTTTTCTGCGGTACGCGGGCCTCTCGCTGTTGTGGCCTCTCCCGTTGTGGAGCACAGACTCCGGACGCGCAGGCTCAGTGGCCATGGCTCACGGGCCCAGCCGCTCCCCGGCATGTGGGATCCTCCCGGACTGGGGCACAAACCTGTGTCCCCTGCATCGGCAGGTGGATTCTCAACCACTGCGCCACCAGGGAAGCTCAATCCCTCCTCTTTTTAAAGCTTAATTTAACGAACACTTTGAATGTTGACTTTGGCCCAGATGCTGGGGATATAAAAATGAAAATAAATAAATAAATAAAAGAAACTTGCCCCAGTATGATCTGACATTGCGAGTGGGAATGACTCCTGCTTCTAACACTCCTTTGGTATGGGCTATGAGAAGCTTCCTTACTCTGTGTCCTGTGGGTATCAAGGTAGGACCCTCCTCCCACGGGTCCTGTAGAGAAGATTAACTACCTCTATGCATCTCTAGCCCTGAGGGCAATGCCTGGGACAGGATAGGTCCCGGTGAGGTCTCCGGAGTTTAAGCCCAGACATCCTGCCTTCCACGAGGGTCCACACTGCCACCCCAGTCCCACACGAGTGCCTTTTCCTCCCAATCCCGCTGTATTCCTCTACACCTGACGTGGCACAATTCTCATCATTCTGTCCCGAAAAGCTTTCTTCCTAAAGCCAGGTGCAGGGACTACCTCACCGTACCCAACCTGCCCGTTTATTTTATAGACATTTCTCTATGAACTATTTAATATGGTTCTCCTGTTCATCCCTAACTTCTTTTTAAAAGGATTACAATTTGCCTTCTTCCAGAGACAACGGCCCGAACTCCAACTTGTTAATACTTTCAAACACCCTGTGAAAATGCAGAGATCAGGGTTTCATGGCAGCGGCAAACTTATGTTAATTTGGCTTCCAGGCATAGCGACCATTCACAGTTTGAGAAGGTGGCCCTCAGCTCATGGTGTGTTCCTCTGTGTATTATCCCAGCATGTGCGGTTTAATATTACTTAGACCTATTCTCTTTCTTTTTTTAAAAAAAGACAAAATGTAGAGGTATTTCCTGCCAAGTCAGTTGATTTATTGACAAAACGGGTGCTCAGTAATGCTATATACTTCAAAGGAAAGCAGTTCAAGCAGTTTGATAAAAAGTATATTGGGGAAAAGCTTTTTAAGTTAGCAAGACAAGGCTATGCCTACCTATGCAGGAAATGTCTTGAGACATTGGGATCCTGTTACGGGCTGAATGGTGTCCCTTCGAATCCCGTGGGGATCAAGGTAGGTGCACTGGCTTCTCATTGCGGTGGCTTCTCTTGTTGCGGAGCACGGGCTCTAGGCGCGTGGGCTCAGTAGTTGTGGCCCATGGGGTTAGTTGCTTCGCGGCATGTGGAATCTCCCCAGACCAGGGCTCGAACCTGTGTCTCCTGCGTTGGCAGGCGGATTATTAACCACTGCACCACCAGGGAAGCGCCCACATTTCTCTTTTAACTATAGTAAATACAGCACTTTGTATACAAAAATTACTTTTTATGTTTAAAATGTTTCCATGCTCATGGACAATTATAAATTTTGTTTACGGTTAGAGATTGCATATCTAAAATAAAATAGCTTGTTATCTAGAGTGCACTCCAACATGGAGATAATGTGCTCATAATAATCCCATTTAACATATTTACAAAACACCACTGTGAGACCTCAACCCCACCAAGCTTCAAGTTGATCAAAAGTATAATAATTCACTTATTTAATTTCTTAAACTGAATCGGAAAACAAGCGAATTCAAAATTACTTTTGAAGAGAGGGAAAAGAAATCAAGATTTTTGTGGATGTTCTGGATGTCCGATAATCAGCAATTTGAAGGTGGGGTCAAGTCTGAGAGGAGCTCACGTCCACTTTCAGGCTGTGTGAGCAGGACGAATAATTCGGTCATGAGGAAACCCCTTAGAGGACCGACACTCCGCTTATGCTTGTAGGGCGAGCCGGCCAGGAGGACTTGGAGGGAAGCAGTGTTGGTGGCATCCACACATTCCCCTGAGGGGAGGGGGTGAAGAGGTGGTGCCTCTAGGACTTCAGGTTGGAAGAAAGGGGTGCACGCTGTGTGTTCACGGGGTGACGCTCTCCTTGTGGCCCAAGACTGGTCCGCTGACGGGGGACGGGGTGGGCGTGCTCACTCTCACGTGTGTCCTGTTTAGAATCAGATTCTTATAGCACCTTCTATCGTTAATTCACCTTGTTTTGAGCATCTGAATTTTCTTCTTCCAGTTCCTTTCCTAGAAGTCTATTTTGCTCTGGGGAGCACAGCCGGGGGTGTTCAGCTTTTCACATGGTGACCTCGTGTTTCAGACGACCCGGACTCAAGGCTGACAGTTTTTCAAGACGAGTCTAGGTCTTCATACTCTTATAAGAATGCTAAATTCATTACTTTGTACCATCACTGAATGCAACAAGTGCGTGGCAAGCTTGTCTGCCCTGTAACCTGTTTTATCCGACTAGAAACTTGTGAACAAAATCAAGAGGACTGTAAAATTCCAGCTACTACTGCACAGCACTCCCAACCCTGGGGGACACTCAGGGGACAGGGTCTGTCCTCACGTCTTCAGGCCACGCTGCCAGGGCTGGCCAAGCCCCTTAAGGACCAGCCTTCGCCCCAATTCCTGCACGCTGTTGTCATGGCTGCATCTGCCACACAGCATTCCGGCCGGGGACCAGCCTCATGTATGTCACAGGAGGTCGTGGAGAGGACGTGACCACTGGTTGACCATCGAGCTGGACCCGGGCAATGGGAGGCTCCTCGCTCCCTCCCGTCTTTGGGATGTACGTCTGCCCACAGTTCCTGCACTAGGAGCCTCTTCAAGGACTTCTCACCTTGAGTTTGCAACTATAATTACAACAACTTACCAGGCATTTTGAGCTATGTTAATCTGGCAGATGACTTGACATTACTTCTTTTGCTTTATTGTGAAATATAATGCACAGATCATAAGGTTAATTGAACAGTTAATTATAAAGCATGCACCAAGTGACCCAGGTCAAGAAAGCAAGTCTGCCGTGCACAGGAAGCTGCCTCTGCTCCATGTGACTCCCCCTGGTCACAGCCCCTTCCTCTTGTCTCCCCACAGCTAACAGCCCTTCTAACTTTGTGAACAGTTCCTTGCTTTTCTCTGTGGTTTTACCCTTCTGCTATAACCCTAAGCAGTACAGTTTGCTTCAGGCTGATTTTGAGATTTCCATAAATGAAATAATGTTGCAACGTCGTCTTCTGAATCCGGCTTCTCTTGCTCAACTTATGTTTTGGAGCTTCATCCATGTTGTGAATGCAGCAACAATGTGTCCATGTTTGTTACTATATAGTATTCCATTGGATGGATATATCACGATTTATGTCCGCATTCTGCTGTCGCTGATTTTTGGGGCTCACCGAGAATGGTACCTCCAGCATTCCTATAAATGTCAGGATGTAAAATGTGAATACATTTCTCTAGGAGAAGGGTGCTGGGTCAACATTCTTAAATAACTGAACTTGAATAATGATCACCAAACTATTTTGCAAAGTAGTTTTCCCAGTTTATAATCCCCCCAGGAGTGAGAGAAGCCCAGTGGATCTACATTCTTGGCAACACTTTGAATTGCAGAATTTTAAAAGTTTTTGGCAATGTGAGTGGAAGAGATCTCATTATGTTTTAAGCTTGTAAGTTTGTATTTAACGCCTTTTTATACTTTATAAGCCATTTCGATTTCCTCCTTTAAAGTGTTTATTCAAATTGTTTGCTTGGGTTTTTTTTAATGTGTTTTTAATGTGCTTTGTAAAAGTTATACACAAACACGAAAACCGTCTTTCCATTGTATGCCTTTCAATTCTCTTTCGGTTGTGTGGCTTGTCTTTTTAACTGTCTTAATGTTGTCTTGGTAATAAAGAGAAATTATTGTTTTTAAAGTAGTAGATTTATTAATCACTCCCTTTATAGTAAATGCTTTCTTTTTCTTCTTTAAAAACTTCTTCCCTACCCCAAACTCATGGAAAATTCTCCTACATTTTCTTCTAAAACTTATTTCATTTTATTTTTCATATTGCTTTCATAGATCTTAAATACCCTTGGCATTGATTTTTCGGTATAGTGTGAGGTAAGGAATATTTTCCTTCTTTCTTTCTTTCCCTCTTTCTTTCTTCTTTCCTTCCTCCCTCCCTCCCTCCTTACTCGTCCCTCCCTCCCACCCTCCCCGTCCCTCCCTCCCTCCCTCCTTCCTTCCTTTCTCTTTCTTTCTTTCTTCCCTCCCTCCCTCCCTCCTTCCCTCCCTCCCTCCCTCCTTCCCTCCCTCCCTCCCTCCCTCCCACCTTCCTTCTCTCTCTCTCCTCATCTTTCTTTCTTTAATTTTTTTGCATATATTCAATTGCTGCTACGTTTTTAAAGTATTCTATCATCTCCCCACTGTTGCCTTGTCACCTGTCATACGTCAAATGTCAGTACCTGCAAAGATCTGTTTCAGCCTGCCTAGCTTCACACACACGCAAGTGCATACACACACAAAAACGCACACCCTTTCTTTGGAATGTTTATTGGGATTGGGATTGATTTAAAAAATCAGTCAGAGAAAAACGACTATCATTGCAATATTGAGTTCCACTCAATCAACGTGATATATTCATTCTGTTAGATTTTTAAACATTTCTGTTAATAATGTTAATTTTCTTTTTGTATAGAGGTTTTGCATATATTTTATTAGCTATATTTCCAGGTACTTGATTTTTTTGATGCTATTTTAAGTGGTATTTTTCTTTTAATTTCATTTTCTGTTTGTTGCTAGAAATACTGGTATTTAGTCATTATCTTGCTAAACATGAGTAGTGAATCTAAGTACAGAGTTGGATAAAGTGATCAGTGCACTCATGCCAATGGTCATATAGACAACACTGCCCGTAATGGATTTAGGATGTATCTGAATACAAGGGGTATGTACGCAAATTGACCATATACTGGGCCATTAAGCAAGTGTCAAAACACTTCTCACCATTGAAGTAATATAGAGATCATGTTCCCTAACCACAATACAATTAACCTTGAGGTCAGTAGCAGAAGGACGATTAGTTCTCAAACATCTCTTGGTGCCTGTCTGGCATTTTCTCCTTCCCATGGCTTTTACGAACCTATAGCTGTGGATCTTTGAAAAATTCATACGGCACCACCTTTGTCATTTGGCGCCTTGAACCAAGGACTGACGTGTCCCCACATGAGAGAGTAGACAGGACGCTTCTTACCTGGACTTGGGGATTTGAGTGTGGCTGGGTGTAGGAGGACAGGAAGGGCAGGGGCTCACTAGTTCCTCTGAGTCCCTCGGGCACACCCAGCACAGTTAGGGGAGTGGAGATGCTGGGTGGCAGAGGACCCCGACCAGCTTCAAGCTGACTAATCCTGGTCGGAGGGTAGGGGTGGGAGGGGAAAGACGGGAAATGATTACCGATGTTCAGTGTGTTTTCTTGCTACTTTGTACTGATTTCTGTTAAAGTTTAGCATGCATGCAGCAAAGCAGACAAGTTATGTGTGCAACTCAGTGCATTATCCCCAAATCCATACCCCTGCGTAACCACCCGTCAAGGCATGGCAGGTGGGCAGCATCCCAGAAGCCCTCCTCTGCCCAAGCCACTCCCACTCACAACGCTTGTGTTAAAAATGAACTGGGGATTTGCTCTAATCCGGCCTCCCAAGGCAGCTGACATGGACGTGAGGGTCATGAAGGAGGTTGATAGGCACAGATCTCCAGCGACAGGAGGCACACGATGACACGCCACATTGCGCGGGACCTGGGAAGCACCCAGGTGGGCCAGCAAGCAGAGGAGGAGAGGGCAGAGGTGGTGGGGCCTTTACTGGGGCCTGTATTTGGGCTCTTGCAGGAAGGAACAGGCAAGGCACGGTAGGTGCACTAGGTAAGCTTGGGACTGGACTGGATAGTTTGGGTCATTTTGGTGGGCTCGCGCTGCGCGGGTGGGCTCTAGCTGCCTGGTGCTGGGGTGGGTTAGGGCCGGCGGGACTTTGATGAAGGGGAGAATTGAGAGTGAGGGCACTGAGCTGCTTGGTTTGTGTATCAAGGTGCGCTTGCAGCGGAGTCGTTCCCCATCTCTGGGGACCCGCCGGCCCTGGGCCCGCAGTCTCTCCAGAATCAAGGTCCCAGAGGCCACGCATCAAGGACAATGTAGTCAGCGCAATCCGCCTTCCTCCCAAGGGTCCCCTTCTCTCCTGACCTCTACCCCCACGGGCTGGTTCTGCGCTTCTGAACTCTGTGTAACCAGAAGCACACAGCTCACACCGCTGCGTGCGCGTTTTCCTTTCACGGTGCGCTTGGAGATGCAGCCAAGTTGCTGTGCGTTGCCGCGGTTTGTTCATTTCTGCTGCTGTGCGCTGTTCTGCGGTATCACTTCTCCATTCTTCTGCTTGGACCTGACTCAAATCCCGCTGCGATGAACATGCTCGCGCATGTCTCTGGGCGCCCGCCCTCACGCGCATTCATTCTGTTGGGTTTGTCCCAGGGGACGAAATAGCTGATCTAGCCAGGGTACCACACCTTCGAGCTGAGCAGATACGCCCAACATTGCCCACACGGGCCGTGCCATCCTGCCTTTCCGAGAATCTCTGTGTGACCTTGGTCAGGGGCCGTTTACACTCTGAAGCCGCAAGAGCGCACAGAGTGGTTACTCTGCCTCGACCTTGCAGAGCACGTGGATTGATGGATGATTGGTGTATAAAGTCCCTTCTGTCCGAACCTTATACAGTACATGTATTGACTTAGGAAGTGGTTTCATTTCATATTTGACTCAGGTTACTAACTCCAGGTGAGTACAAATACAAAATGTCAGGAGAAGAAAAGAAAATTCAGAACCCGTGTTTCCTTCGTTTACGTGTCTGGGATTTTAATTTTACAGCGCAGCCTCTTTCTCTCGGCTTCCTCACACAGACCTCTTGCTAGAAGCTGATGAGGGGTCTCTAGCTCTCTGAGACATGGTGGAGACGTTAGCGGTTTTATCAAACCACTCAACTTAACTATGACTGGCTTTCAATAAATGTTGTTTTCTTTATTCCAATCAGCTGGAAAGCACTCTACAATCTTAGTTATTAAGATATAGTTTAAAAAATCTATAGAGAGTATTTTTATCTCTCATTACTGGGTCTTCTCTGGCCCTTATAAACAAATTCTCAGAGTCAAAAAGATCTACAAACCCATTTACACTGTATTATCCATACTAATTTAAAAATAGGATTTTTCCTTTGTCCCCTTTTCATGTTGAGATTTGCAGGAAAGCACGGGAGAAGTTTCAAGAATGCAGAATTATTACATACCCTCAAGTACTATCAATTTTGGTGAAATTACATACGCAGGCATTTAAAGGGGGGAAGAAAAGACCTCACAGAAACAGCTACTGCTTTTCTTCTTCAACGATAGTCATTCTACTTTAACATTACCTATAGGGGAAAAACTGGTCAGTTTACATTTTAGTATAATGGGTGAGAGATACTTTATTCGCACGGATGGGCGTTCTCATGGTGTGCCTCGGGTATGTGAGTTGACCCAGCCTGCTGGGCTCATCACTTGCCAGGGGAGTCTTGGGGCTGGACTCATGGCTTCCTGAGGGACAGAGACATCAAGGATGCTGTTTGGAACTGATTCTGTTTTATCTCACCCTAGAGGCCCCTCCTCACACACACACCCCCAGCCCCCAGTAACCCGGAGTTTTGGAGTGTTTGGATAAGATTCCAAAGAGGCTGGTTTGCCCTCTAAGAAGCGGCACCTTGTCATCTCAGTCATTCACACCTTAGTAGGAAATAGCCCATCAGGTCCTTTATGGAGAGCTGAGTTTGCCTGGAACTCAGAGAGGTGCTGAGGCCCCAGGAGCGCGCTGCATGGAGCCCCGCTGACCCGCCCTGTGCCCCGCCCAGCCGCAGCCCTGACTCCTAGGCAGTGCATCATCCTGGGGCAGGGCCGCCCCGCCTTCCGGGGACACTCCCTTCTGCCTATAAGGGCCGCGCTCTGCGCTCTCCGCAGATCACGCACCTCGCCCAGACAGCCCAGCATCGGGTAAGGCCGGGCAGGGATCTGGGCCGGGCGGGAGAGGCTCCAATCCGCGAGCACCCCTCGGGGTCCCGCGTCCGGTGGTCACCCCGCCCCGCCGTGCGCCCCGCGGGGTCCCCGCGTCCGGTGGCTACCTCGCGCCGCCGTGTGCCTCGCGGGGTCCCTGAGTCCGGTGGTTACCGCCATCTGCCCTGCTCCCCACCCGGGGTCCCCGGCGCCGCGTCCGAGGAGCTAGGCCCGGCGGCCTGCGGCAGACAGAGGTCGCTCCCTGGGGCCTGAAGGCGGAAGCGGAAGCCGAAGCCGGAGTCCAGAATGTTTCTCTCTCTGTGACGGTTTCCAGGCAGCCCCAGCGGAGCGGCTTCTCCTTTCTGCGGCTGGAGGCAGGGAAGGGAGGCCAGTGCGATCCTAGAGATTATTTATCAGCAACAACAGTAATAATTCAACTTAGGACTTACACGCTGGGCAGCCAGCACGACTGTTCCTCTTCCTCGATTGTGTGTGGGCTGAGAGTCGAGGTCAGGTGGGGAGAGTGCTTGGCTGAGCTGAGCACAAGGCCAGGTGCTTCACCTGCAGCCCCTCCGTGCCCGCGGGAGTGACAGAGGATACTTGTCACCTTCTCCTTGTCGGGCTGCCCTACCTGACCCCGGGGCCTGTGTTGGCTTCCCACTCTCAGATCCTTCACCAGCTGTGAGACTGGGGACCTCTCTAAACACCAGCAAGGGAATCTCAAATACGACGATACTTCTGTCTCTTTTGCAGGAATTTGCTTTAATGAGTAGCAGGTAGCTATGATTTTCTAATAGAAACATTCTTTTTCAGGTAAAAGTGGGCAGTGGATTCATGGCTCAAATGAATCAGAGACTTGAACGGAGGGTGGGAAGTGTGCCCTCCCACGTGTGGTAGGGAAGGGCCCAGATGCACCTGTCTGCACGGCCGGGGCCCTTTAGGACAAGGAGTCCTGATCCCATGTCACTGCTGAATCCTTGGCCAGTCGCCCCAAGCTCCCACAGTTGTGCACATGGAGTGTTCTTGCCTTCCGCTTGAGAGAGAGACAGAGAGAGACAGAGAGGGAGAGAGAAAGTACAAGTTCGTTGCAGGGTATTTCAGGGTGGCTGGCGTGAGTTGAGGAGGAGATGGGGAAGTGGCGTTGCCGATTGGCTGGTGTGGCAGGGGGCAGCTCAGGGCTCTGCTCTGTGTTGCAGCCTCACCATGGAGCAGTTGAGCACGGCAAACACCCGCTTCGCCTTGGACCTGTTCTGCGCCCTGAACAAGAGCGATCCTGCCGGCAACATCTTCATCTCCCCCTTCAGCATTTCATCAGCGCTGGCCATGGTCTTTCTGGGGACCAGAGGCAATACCGCAGCGCAGATGTCCAAGGTGAGCAGAAACTAGCTCTCCCAGCTGGTGCCTACCACACAGACCGTACCAGAAAGTTGTGCCTTTGAGCTCTTGCAGCGCGTTTGTAGAAAACTGTATTTCGGTGTTCAGCATTGTGTGTTATATTATACATTATACTTCATGAAGTCAGACTTTCAGAAAAAGCCCCAGGAAAAATCCACTGGGATGCAGGCTGTCATTCATGACCCAGTCTTTACTGAGCACCTGCGATGTGCCAGGCTCTGTTTTTTGTGGGACTGAGGACGGAGCAGGAAGAAAGCCGACAACCCCCTGCCGTGCGCTGCTTCCGTTCCAGCAAGGAGTCTGCAAGGCTTTCCTGTAATCCAAGTCCTCCCCGGCCCAGGACTGTCCAGTTTCCGCTTTGCCTGTGATGCTCAGCTACTCACATAATGTCGGCTGTGTCTTGATTCTTTTGAGCATAATGACACCTAGTCAAGAAGTCAAGGGGACACGAGAGCCTGTGAGTCCGTGTTCCTACCCCTGGGCCTGGCACCAGGTGTGCCCTGGTGGGCTGTGACCCCCGTTCCCGAGTGAGCAGTAGGGCCCTGCAGGGAGAGGGGGCGGGGATGCTGAGGGTCCTGCCTGTCCTTGGTGGGTGTGGAGGGCACCTGTGTGCGGGGCGCGCTTTATGCTGAGTGGGGAACTCTGGCTTTCCTTGAAAAGAGGGGTGAAAGTGAAGGTCTTTCTAACACACGGGTCACAGATTACGCTGCACTTAGAGCCAGGGAAGGTCCAGCCCGGATTCACGTTTATGGGCCTGTTCCAGCTGCAAAGCTTCTATTTCTGTACTTTAGGAAACACCAACCTTTTTCATCACTGCAGATACAAAAGCGTTTGAAAGCTTTTAAAAATCCACTTTAAAAAAAAACCCCGGTACTAGTCATTGTTAGTCATCCCCTGCAAGGTAATCTGAGCTTGTGTTTTGAGGCTTTCCAGGAACTTTATAAGCTCAGTAAAGAACAGTCTTAAGGTTTTACCCCTGTTTCCAGTAAAGAGATCCGTCACAGCACCCCCACGCACATTCCATATCTCAGTGAGTAACTGGCCTTTGTACAGGGTGGCGGTTCTTCCTTGTGCCTTAAAAGCAAGGAACCAGCTCAGGCCTCATAAAACCAGAAAGGGACTCTAGATGTAACTGATGTATGGGAATTCAAGTTTGCCCCATGTTAAGTTTAAGGAAATTATTTTTAAGTAAGTGAGTTACTGATGCCAGTACTGCAAGGAAAAAAAATAAAAACCTCTCAATCTGTACCATCTCTGTGTTCTCACATAGCTGATGCTTCTTATCTTTACTGTTTATTTCTGAGAACTTTCAGTAAAATTATATTTGTATAGAATATACATATGAACTTACCACTCCCGATTTTTGGGGAAAAAAGCAGACTTGTGTAAATATTTAGCTTGTTAACCACTCCTATTTGTGGAACTCTAATTATAACAAAAAAGTGATGGGAAAACAGTTTCCAATGTCCTTATTATGTTTCACCAAGCTATACATTTTGGAGTTTCTATTACTTGTTCTCCAATGAAAAATGGAAAATAAAGATGGCTGGGGATCATCAATAATTAGTAATATTAATTTTATTTGACGGAAGCAAATGCCAAGGAACCAGCTTATAATTTCAAAAGAAATGGTTATAGAAATAACGTTTTCTTTCTTTTAGGCTCTCTATTTCAAAGAGGTTGAGGAGATTCATTCGGGATTTCGGAGTTTGAATGCTGATATCAACAAACATGGAGCTCCCTACATTCTGAAACTTGCTAACAGGTTATATGGAGAGAAAAGCTATGATTTCCTCCCTGTAAGTACTTTGCTCTTCATGTTCCAAAACTCACTAGACAATGCAGACTCTT
>NW_021699000.1:0-2276 GCF_005190385.1 Monodon monoceros
AATTTTTTTAATGAAATATCACTGTTTTATGTGATCTTCATGTGAAGAGAAACTATATCATTTCCCATCACGTATTATATTTTAATAAAGTCAAGAAAAAATAAGCATAACATTGATTAAAAAGTAATCATTCTTTTCAAAAGTCTTCATGTAAAAACATAGATTTTACACTGCAGTCAAACAGAAACATATATATATATACATAAATATATGTATGTATATTTGAAATGTCAGAATAACCCAGAACAGTACACAGTAGGCAAACTACATTATTCTTTATTGTTAAAATATTGTTTTCCTACTTAATAACATATTTAAGGTTCTTACTTAATCCCTCAAATAATTTTAAGTGAGTGTATTTATTTGTTCTGATGGTTTTATAAATATGATTTAAACCAATACATTTCTTCTTTTTGCATTAAAATGTCATTTATTTGTTAAATTTGTCTAACGCTGGTAAAAGTAAGAAATCATTTTGTGTAGCATGCTGGTAAAAGTAAGAAAAGCTCAGTTTGAAAGAATTATGTTATTTCACATTAATGTTTTAAGAAGCTAAGCCTTGCAACTATACTA
Source organism: Monodon monoceros (assembly GCF_005190385.1). Lineage (NCBI taxonomy): Eukaryota > Metazoa > Chordata > Mammalia > Artiodactyla > Monodontidae > Monodon > Monodon monoceros. The sequence continues at coordinate 574 of NW_021699000.1, forward strand.
CTTGTGGCAGATTGATTCATCTTTCTTTAAAGAGCATAATTAGATATTACAAGCACTCCTTTTTTGTTTTTCCTTTTTTTAAACATTTTTATTGTAGTATAATTGCTTTACAATGTGTGTTAGTTTCTGCTTTATAACAAAGTGAATCAGTTATACATATACATATATCCCCATATCTCTTCCCTCTTCTGTCACCCTCCCTCCCACCCTCCCTATCTCACCCTTCTAGCTGGTCACAAAGCACCGAGCGGATCTCCCTGTGCTATGTGACTGCTTCCCACTAGCTATCTATTTTACATTTGGTAGTGTATATGTCCATATATATGCTACCACTCTCTCACTTTGTCCCAGTTTACCCTTCCTCCTCCCCGTGTCCTCAAGTCCATTCTCTAGTAGGTCTGCGTCTTTATTCCCGTCTTGCCCCTAGGCTCTTCATGACGTTTTATATATATGTGTTAGCATACGGTATTTGTTTTTCTCTTTCTGACTTACTTCACTCTATATGACAGACTCTAGGTCCATCCACCTCACTACAAATAACTCAATTTCGTTTTTTTATGGCTGAGTAATATTCCATTGTATATATGTGCCACATCTTCTTTATCCATTCATCTGTTGATGGACACTTAGGTTGCTTCCATGTCCTGGCTATTGTAAATAGAGCTGCGATGAACATTGTGGTACATGACTCTTTTTGAATTATGGTTTTCTCAGGGTATAGGCACAGTAGTGGGATTGCTGGGTCATATGGTAGTTCTATTTGTAGTTTTTTTTTTCTTTTTTTTTTTTTTGCGGTACGCGGGCCTCTCACTGTTGTGGCCTCTCCTGTTGCGGAGCACAGGCTCCGGACGCACAGGCTCAGCGGCCATGGCTCACGGGCCTAGCCTCTCCGCAGCATGTGGGATCTTCCCAGACTGGGGCACGAACCAGTGTCCCCTGCATCGGCAGGCAGACTCTCAACCACTGTGCCACCAGGGAAGCCCTATTTGTAGCTTTTTAAGGAACCTCCATACTGTTCTCCATAGTGGCTGTATCAATTTACATTCCCACCAACGGTGCAAGAGTGTTCCCTTTTCTCCATACCCTCTCCAGCATTTATTGTTTGTAGATGTTTTAATGATGGCCATTCTGACCAGTGTGAGAAGATATCTCATTGTAGTTTTCATTTGCATTTCTCTAATGATTAATGATGTTGAGCATTCTTGCATGTGTTTGTTAGCAATCTGTATATCTTCTTTGGAGAAATGTCTATTTAGGTCTTCTGCCCATTTTTGGATTGGGTTGTTTGTTTTCTTGATATTGAGCTGCATGGGCTGCTTGTAAATTTTGGAGATTAATCCTTTGTCAGTTCCTTCATTTGCAAATATTTTCTCCCATTCTGAGGGTTGTCTTTTGGTCTTGTTTATTGTTTCCTTTGCTGTGCAAAAGCTTTTAAGTTTCATTAGGTCTCATTTGTTTATTTTTGTATTTATTTCCATTTCTCTAGGAGGTGGGTCAGAAAGGATCTTGCTGTGATTTATGTCATAGAGTGTTCTGCCTATGTTTTCCTCTAAGAGTTTGATAGTGTCTGGCCTTACATTTAGGTCTTTAATCCATTTTGAGTTTATTTTTGTGTATGGTGTTAGGGAGTGATCTAATCTTGCACTTTTACATGTACCTGTCCAGTTTGCCCAGCACCATTTATTGAAGAGGCTGTCCTTTCT
>NW_021699001.1:0-1440 GCF_005190385.1 Monodon monoceros
TTCCTATGCTTTAAGTGCAATTCCAGTCTACCCCCTGAAATCGTTTTCCTGAAATTCTGCCCCCCTTTCAAGTTCTCTTCGAAGACTTACTTCAATATATTTTTGGACGACAGCTGTCATTCATAACTCTGCAGGTTTGTGAATTATAGTGCCCCTGAGCTCCTTTCTTCAACTCGCTTTCTTGTGAGCTGGCCGCAAAACCACAGGATTGCTTCAGGCCCTAATCTGTTTCAAGCAGGGCACGCTGAGCCTTTGTTTAATTCCTCTTCCTGGTGGGAAATGAGCGTTCAATTTGCCCGTGCAGACACCTACAGCTAGTCTCTGATTGGTTCTCCCTATTCCTGTTCATCTTGCGCAGAAATTGCAAACTGTGCCAAACAGGAGGTTAAAGGCACTGACTCTCCAAGTGAGTAGAGTGTTAGTAAAGCTTCTGGAATGGTGAACCCGAATACCTGGGTTTGAAAACTGAGATGCATTTGAAAACGTTTCCCAATCACACGGTGGACCATACTCTGGGTTTCCCATGCATGTTTTAGCTGAAGGAAGAATCCCTTAAACGTGGAGAGTTGGGACCCATGGAATGGGTACCATGCAGTATGACTTCAAAGGGTCTGCGTTTGCTCACCGAACCTCACCAATGCTATCAGCCCGAAGTGTCCAGGCTTATGTCTCACCCAGCTCTGGGTGTAGATGTGGTAAATCCAGGTTGCATCACAAGCCCTGAATGAATTATTTAAGGATTGCTCTCTATTTCACTGTCATTGTGTTTTGTTTTTGAAATTTATTTTGATAATAGGATTTATCGGATTTTCACTGCTGCGTTTAGGCCGCTGTACACATGCTTGATTTCCTTATGGAGACATATAAATCCATGGGTTTTAAGATTCTTACTTGTCAGGTATCTTCCCAGGCGTTGAATATGGGGTGTTGAGTCCATTTCGTTGAGCAAGGAGTAGGTCTTGTCTATTATATATTTGGCTTATGGAACGGTATCTATGCTAATTTCAATCTCCGGTGTTATGCATCAACCCAACTCACCTTTCCCCTTAAGCAAGCATAAGTTGCTTTTCTAAATTCGAGAACCTGTTCTGTTTTGTAATTCAGTTCATGTGTAGCCAAGTTTACATTCCATGTATTAGTGATATCTTATGATGTTTCTTTTTCTGTGTGGCGTATCTCTCGTAGAATCAGCGTACCTGAATCCACTCATTATGCCGCTACGGGCCTGATGACGTAGATTTCATTGCTGAGTGATATTCCATTGTACGTGCGTACCACAACTTCTTTATCCATTTTTTGCTTTCTCGGATATTTAACTTGTACTGTAGACGAGGTTCTTGTAAACAGAGCCGTCCCAAACTTTGGGGTGGCTGTGTGTTTCTGATTTTAATTTCCCTAAGCTATAGGACCATAAGTGGTAGTGCCATAGGCTGTGTTGCT
>NW_021699002.1:0-1069 GCF_005190385.1 Monodon monoceros
TTACCTGAAGCCTTACCCTAACCCGTCCCCTAATCCTAACCCGTACGCTAACACTAACCCGTTCCCTAACACGTACACTCACCCTAAACCGTTGTCGTACACTAACCTGTACCCTAAAACGTTCCCGTACCCTAACCCTAACCTTAACCCTATCCCTAACTCGTACCCAAAGCCTTACCCTAACCCATCCCCTAATCTTAACCCGTACACTAACACTAACCCATACCCTAACACATACACTCACCCTAAACCATTGTCGTACACTAACCTGTACCCTAAACCGTCCCCGTCCCCTAACCCTAACACTAACCCTAACGCTAACCCTAACCCGAAGCCTTACCCTAAACCGTCCCCTAATCCTAACCCGTACGCTAACGCTAACCCGTACCCTAACACTTACGGTTACCCTAAACCGTTGTCGTACCTTAACCGGTACCCTAAAAGGTCCGGGACCCCATCCCCTAACCCTAACCCTAACCCTAACCCTAACACAAACTTTACCTGAAGCCTTACCCTAACCCGTCCCCTAATCCTAACCTGTATGCTAACACTAACACATGCCGTAACACGTACCTTCCACCTAAACCTTTGTCATACACTAACCTGTACCCTAAAATGTCCCCGTCCCCTAACCCTAACCCTAAATCTAACACTAACCCTAACCCTTATCTGAAGACTTACCCTAACCCGTCCCCTAATCCGAACCCGTACGCTAACACTAACCCGTACCCTAACACATACGCTCACCCTAAACCGTACCCTAACCTGTACCCTAAACCGTCCCCGTCCCATAACCCTAACCCTAACCTTACCCGAAGCCTTACCGTAAACCGTCCCCTAATCCTAACCGGTAAGCTAACACTAACCCATACCCTAACATGTATGCTCACCCTAAACTCTTGCCGTACCTTAACCTGTACCCTAAACCGTCCCCGTCCCCATCCCCTAACCCTAACCCTAACCCGAAACTTACCCGAAGCCTTACACTAACACGTCCCCTAATCCTAACCCGTACGCTAACACTAACCTGTAGCCTAACACGTACGCTTACCCTAAACCGTTGTCGTAC
>NW_021699002.1:1169-2049 GCF_005190385.1 Monodon monoceros
CTAACCCGTATGCTAACACTAACCCGTTCCCTAACATGTACGCCCCACCTAAACTTTTGTCGTACCCTAACCTGTACCCTAAACCGTCCCCGGTCCCGTGCCCTAACCCAAAACATAACCCTAACCCTTATCCGAAGCCTTACCCTAACCCATCCCCTAATCCTAACCCATACGCTAACACTAACCCTTACCCTAACACGTACGCTCACCCTAAACCGTTGTCGTACCCTAACCTGTACCCTAAACCGTCCCCATCCCCTAACCCTAACCCTAACCCTAACCCTAACACAAACCTTACCCGAAGCCTTACCCTAACCTGTCCCCTAATCCTAACCCGTTCGCTAACACTAACCCATACCCTAACACGTACGCTCGCTCACCCTAAATCATTCTCGTACCCTAACCTGTACCCTAAACCGTCCCCGTCCCCTAACCCTAACCCTATGCCTAACCTTAAACCTAAACCTTACCCGAAGCCTTACCCTAACCCGTCCTCTAATCTGAACTCGTACGTTAACAGTAACCCGTACCCTAACACGTACGCTCACCCTAAACCCTTCTTGTATCCTAAACTGTACCCTAAACCGTCCCCATCCTCTAACCCTAACCCTAACCTTAACCCTAACCCTAACACTTACCCAAAGCCTTACCCTAACCCGTCCCCTTATCCTAACTCATACGCTAACACTAACCCATGCCCTAACACATACGCTCACCCTAAACCGTTGTCATACCCTAACCTGTACCCTAGACCGTCCCCGTACCCTAACCCTTACCAGAAGCCTTAACCTAACCCGTCCCCTAATCTTAACCCATACGCTAACACTAACGGTACCCTATCACGTACGCTCAACCTAAACCACTGTCGTACCCTAACCTG
>NW_021699003.1:0-2213 GCF_005190385.1 Monodon monoceros
ACCGTTAAGCTGGAGCCTCCGCGATTCCTACCCTGGCCTGGGGCCCTCTGGCGCTCTGGGCTCCCTCACTTCCCGATCTTTGAATAAAGTCTGAGTGGGCTGCAGCCTCTGTAGCCTCAGTTCTCTGTGTCCACAAACCGTGCCGGGGTCGGGGTGGTTCCCAGCAACGAGGAATGGGAGGGCTGAGGAGGGATGGGAGCTAAGGCTGAGGCCTCCCAGAATCTGCTGAACCAAGCTCTGACTTGCAAGGGCTCTGCCCGAGGTGGGTAGTCCTAAAATGGCACCCTGTTTTGCAGTTTCTCTGATTCCCCTTAAAGATACAGTTAGGGGCTTCCCTGGTGGCGCAGTGGTTGGGAATCCGCCTGCCGATGCAGGGGACGCGGGTTCGTGCCCTGGTGCGGGAGGATCCCACATGCCGTGGAGCGGCTGGGCCCGTGGGCCATGGTCGCTGGGCCTGCGCGTCCAGAGCCTGTGCTCCGCAACAGGAGAGGCCACAGCGGTAAGAGGCCCGCGTACCGCAAAAAAAAAAAGATACAGTTAGATCCAAACAACAAACCACACAAACAGGCTTTTTGTGGGGTCTCCCGGCAGTTCTGCCTTGGTGCTGTGAGCAACCTTCACAAAGGCCCCCGTCCCGCGCGCCAGTGCCCTGGACTCCACGCTGGAACCTTGCACACCCCACCCACCCTGTAGCCCTTAGGGACCCTATCAGCAACTCCAGCCAAGCCCCCATCTTCAGGGCAACGCCCAGCGCTGGATAAAAGTTTGGGGAGGGTGGTGGGGCCCCTGCTCACCACTTTCTTTCTGGACAAGGACCTCTTCGAACAGCTGGGGAGTGGCTTCCCCCTCTCCACCACACACTCTTCCTCTGCCCCACAGCCCAATTTGCTTTCATTTAAATATAGAAAAACACTGAAGAATTAAATTAAAATCCACCCATGTTTTTTTTCACACACACACACACACACCCTTTTTGTGTGATTCAAAGGAGAGAGAGAATCCCTCTGTCCTGTCCACCTAACCCCCACAGAAAGAGCCAAGGCTCACAGTTTGGGACTGACCCCACTGGCTCCTATCCTGTGCTGAGGGGACACAGCTACATCTACAACTGTACTTTTTTTTTTTTTTTTGGTCAAAAATACCATTCTACCTTAGGCATATTTTTCTTCAACCTGCTCTTCTCACTGAACTGTGTCTCCTCTACCTGTCTTCTGGCCAATTCATTCAGCTCTGTCTCACTTCATATATTTGTTGGTCATTTTGATATTTCCATTAATTTCCTGTTAAAATCCTCTGTCAATCGTTCTCATAAGTCATTTGTCTTTTCCTTATATCTTTGTGGGAGGTCTTCCCATATTGTGAATGTAAGACATCAGCTGAGAAATGTTCCTCAAATCTTGCCTTAAAAGGGCCGGGGTGGGGACTTCCCTGGCGGTTCAGTGGTTAAGACGCCGCACTTCCAGTGCAGGGTGCACGGATTCGATCCCGGGTCGAGGGACTAAGATCCCGCATGCCCCGCGGCTCACCCGCCCCCCCCCCAAAAAAGGCTGGGGTGCAGCAACTACCACCCTGGAAGAAGAAACTTGAACCCGGAGCCCCCCAGCCGGAGGGATTCCAGTAGACATTTGTTGAGGACATGTCAGCGATGCGCACACGTCTTGTGTGCATCCGTCTCTGGCCTGAAATAGACGCACCGAATCGCCCATTCATTCACTGATTCTGCCCAAATTTAAAATGCCTAGTGTGTGCCAAGCCTAGGTCCAGGGTGGGTGGGACGGGCTGACCTACTCCCTTCTTCCATCCCACAGGGGTTCTAAAGGGTGGAGGAGCGGACATCCACCCCGCTCCACAAACCGGCCCCCGCCAGCTGGGACCACGATAGCACTTCCGGGGAAGGTGGACGCAGCGGGCGGGAAGCAGCCGGTGGGAGGGCGAATACCCTGGCCAGAATCTCTAGGTCCCTCCCCAAACTGGGAGCGAAGCACGCACCGCCCAGCCAGGCGCAGACATTGCGCCGCGCGCCCCCTGCTGTCCAGGTCCATAGGCGCATCCCGGCCCCGCGCCAGCCAATGAGCGCGCCCGCGATCGGGCGTGCCCCTCGCACCCCAGGCATAAAGGCTCGCGCACTCCCAGCCCTGCACGCTTCTGGTCCTGACCCAGACTCAGAGAGAACCCACCATGGTGCTGTCTCCCGCCGACAAGACCAACGTCAA
>NW_021699004.1:148-1184 GCF_005190385.1 Monodon monoceros
GCAGGTGAAGAAACTGAGGTATAATCCTTTGATTAGGAAAATTGTTTTTAAATGATCAAGCTTTTAAACCCAATTTATCTAGTACCTCTGCTTGTCTATAAGCCCATTGTACTCAGATACTTTCTTTATAGCCCAGAAATCTTATTTTTTCTACTTGGTAATATCTTGCAGACAATTGGACAGCTCCACTCAAATTTTACTTGTCCCAAACTTAACTTGTGATATTATTCCATCAAAATCTCTCCTATTCCTGAATCTCTTTCTTAGTAAATGGATTGACATTCCATTAATACAGTTATCACGCAAGACACCTTTGCCCACCTGTCACAAAGCACCAAAAATTCTTTATTCTTCCTCCTACATTATTTATTTTCTCCATTTCTACTGTCACCTCTTTCCAGCTGCCACTGTCTTTCTGTTAACTGCTGAAATGACCCTTAACTTGTTGATCTGAATTCCTTTTTTTTTTCTTGCTTTCCAATCCAGTATTCGGACTGCAAAGGAAACAGTTTACAGAAACACGAACTCATCCTACTGTTATCACATGTAAGGTATTTCCACAGTTTCTCTTTTCTACTTAATAAAACTGCAAACTAAGAATAATTTCAGGTTGTTTTTTTTTTTCTTGATATGATCCCTTCCTACTCTTTTAAGCTCATTCCATAGCAGTCTCTTCCTCTCTTTATATTCATGTTGAACTTTCTTTTTCAGGAGGCCTGGGCTCTAGAAAGTTTTTCATCTGTTAGGAAAGTCTTTGCTTGCTTCCAAATGCACCTTACACTGTGTTGTGTTATACCTCCATGTGGTATATTTTCTTGGCATATTTTGACTTTGCTTAGAAGAGAGTAGGAAATTTGCCACGTGTTCAAGACACAACTTGTTTCAGCCCAATCCTAGAAAATGTACAATTTCCATGCGTATGTAAAGTAGGGAGGAAATACATGGCTAGCCTAAGGTAAATTGGACAAAACAATTACAAAGTAAACTGGCAGAAAGAGGGCCGAACACTGATCTCCCCAGTTCTTTGTAGGGGGAG
>NW_021699005.1:0-1083 GCF_005190385.1 Monodon monoceros
AGCCCCACAGGCTTTGTGAATGTGAGGTGCCCTGAAGCACCAGTTGTAACGTTGTTGTTACGGAAAACGTCCACAAGGCGGCAGCATTTCTTCGTGCCCAACTCTTTTTCCTGGGCAACCAAAAGCTTTAGGTAGAGTCATCTTACTGGGTGTGAATTAGACGGGAAGGTGCCAGAGGGAACACCCAAGGGCTAGTCTGTCACTACCTCTTCCCCCGTTAAGCTTCTCACCCCGCCCGGAAAACTCCGAACCCTGGCTAAACCACCCTGCTGGGGGTGCTGCGTTGTGTAGGTGGGGTGACTCTTGGCAAGGAGGCTGGATGTGGGAACCTCACCAGCAGCAGCCGTGGAAGCTCGGTCAGTTTTTGAATCTCCTGCAGCCCAGATGATCCCCCGTGGTTTGGGGTCACTTGGCTTCCTTTTAGCTGTAGGAAGGCCCACCTAGATTCTGAAGTTTTGCTTCCACCCATAAAGGAAGAGACACTACAGCTTTAAGAGGGTGCATTTGCAGGCACATCCTCCTCAAGTCTCTCTGCTCCACCTCAGTGCACCCTTAGGACCCCAGGCTGCTCGGGCTGCAGGGATGTGACACCAGCGCATATCACCGAGGCCGGAGGCGAAAAGCATACCCATTTCTTTCCTTTTACTTTCTTTTTCAGCTTAATTCTGATGGGATGTTGCACTAGCGTTGATTTCCAAAGTGGGGTTTGGTGTAGGTGTACAGCAAGCTGATTCATTTACACATATAATATAGCTAGTGTTTTTTGGATTCCTTTTCCATATAGGTTATTGCAGAACGTTCAGTAGAGGTCCTGGTGCTGTACAGTAGTCCTTGTCGCGTGCGTGTTTTGTATATGTGTTTATAGGTATTTTACTGTGTATGTGTTCATGGGAACCGGCTAACTTATACCTCCTCGCCACCTATGTTTTTTAGTAACCCTAGGTTTATTTTGAAAGTCGGCGAGTCTGTTTCTGTTTTGTAAACTAGTTCAGTTGTATGTATGCTTGCATTCCTCCTATACGTGATATCATATGCTATGGGTCCTCCTCTGTCTGACTGACTTCACTGAGTATTTGGGCATCC
>NW_021699006.1:0-790 GCF_005190385.1 Monodon monoceros
AGGAACTTCCAAGAAGGAGGCCCAGAGCAGCGAGGCTATGGGATCCAGGCCAGAGTGAACTCACACCACATGGCCAACATCATGAAACTGTGAGCAACCCAGGCGTTGGGACCTCAGAGCAGAAGGCCCACATCCCCATGGGAATGGGAACTTGGCAGGAGTGTCCTCGCACCACTGGGCACACATCAGAAAATGTCGGAATCACCGCAGTTAGGACCTGACAGCAGAGGGCCTTCATAACCCAGGGGACTAGGCCCCCAGCAGGATCCACCTGCCACTAGAGGGCCTGCGTCGCCAACGTGATGTGTGCCAGCCAGGCAGGAGTGACCTCACAGCAGAGGGCCCACCTCACACAAGGGTGAGGAACGCAGCCAGTATCAGAATCACACCAGAGGGCCCAAAACACCAAGGGGATGGGAACCAGGCAGGAATTTCCTCACACCAGTGTGGCCACATCATCGAAAGTTGAGGAACCCAGCACGTGTGCCCTCAATCCAGAGGACACACATTGCCAAGGGGCTGGGAGTGAGGCAGGCAGGAGTAGCCTCACAACAGAGGGCCCATAGAATTAAAAGGGTGAGAAGTCCAGTAGTTGCATCCTCCCCGCACACGGCCCACAGCACCTAGGCTATGGGATGAAGGCTGGAGTGAACTCACACCACAGGGCCCACATAATGAAGCTGTGAGCAAGCCAGACGTTGGGACATCAGAGCAGAAGTCCCACATCTCCATGGGGATGGCAACGTGGCAGGAGTGTCTTCGCACCAGTGGGCACACATCAGAAATTGTG
>NW_021699006.1:890-1252 GCF_005190385.1 Monodon monoceros
GGGAATGGGAACTTGGCAGGAGTGTCCTCGCACCACTGGTCACACATAAGAAAATGTCGGAATCACCGCAGTTAGGACCTGACAACAGAGGGCCTTCATAACCCAGGGGACGAGGCCCCCAGCAGGATCCACCTGCCACTAGAGGGCCTGCGTCGCCAACGTGATGTGTGCCAGCCAGGCAGAAGTGACCTCACAGCAGAGGGCCCACCTCACACAAGGGTGAGGAACGCAGCCAGTATCAGAATCTCACCAGAGGGCCCAAAACACCAAGGGGATGGGAACCAGGCAGGAATTTCCTCACACCAGTGTGGCCACTCATCGAAAGTTGAGGAACCCAGCACATGTGGCCTCAATCCAGAGGA
>NW_021699007.1:0-9242 GCF_005190385.1 Monodon monoceros
GCAGACACCTACAGCTAGTCTCTCATTGGTTCTCCCTATTCCTGTACATCTTGCGCAGAAATTGAAAACTGTGCCAAACAGGAGGTTAAAGGCACTGACTCTCCAAGTGGGGAGAGTGTTACTAAAGCGTCTGGAATGGTGAACCCGAGTACCAGGGGACGAAAATTGAGATGCATTTGAAAAGGTTTCCCAATCACACGGTGGACCATACTCTGGGTTTCCCATGCATGTTTTAGCTGAAGGAAGAATCCCTTCAACCTGGAGAGTTGGGACCCATGGAATGGGTACCATGCAGTATGACTTCAAAGGGTCTGCGTTTGCTCACCGAACCTCACCAATGCTATCAGCCCGAAGTGTCCAGCCTTATGTCTCACCCAGCTCTGGGGGTAGATGTGCTAAATCCAGGTTGCATCACAAGCCCTGAATGAATTATTTAGAATTGCTCTCTATTTCACTGCCATTGTGTTTTGTTTTTGAAATTTATTTTGATAATGGGATTTATCGGATTCTCACTGCTGCGTTTAGGCCGCTGTACACACGTTTGATTTCCTTATGGAGACATATAAATCCATGGGTTTTAAGATTCTTACTTCTCAGGTATATTCCCAGGCGTTGAATATGGGGTGTTTTGTCCATTTCTTTGAGTAAGGAGTAGGTCTTGTCTATTATACATTCGGCTTATGGAACGGTATCTGTGCTAATTTCTATCTCTGGTTTTATGCAGCACCCCAACTCACCTTTCCCCATAAGCAAGCATAAGTGGGTTTTCTAAATTTGAGACCCTGTTCTGTTTTGTAATTCAGTTCATGTGTAGCCAAGTTTTCATTCCGTGTATTAGTGATATCTTATGATGTTTCTTTTTCCGTGTGACTGATTTCTCGTAGAATCATCGTACCTGAATCCACTCATTATGCCGCTACGGGCCTGATGACGTAGATTTCATTGCTGAGTGATATTCCATTGTACGAACGTACCACAACTCCTTTATCCATTTTTTGCTTTCTTGGATATTTAACTTGTACCGTAGATGAGGTTCTTGTAAACAGAGCCGTCCCAAACTTTGGGGTGGCTGTGTGTTTTTGATTTTAATTTCCCTAAGCTATAGGACCATAAGTGGAAGTGCCATAGGCTGTGTTGCTTTGTTTCCTACGTGTTTCAGGAAACACCATACACTTCTCCAGAGTGGCTGTTGGCAATTGACATCCCGCCCATCAGCATAACAAGGCTCCCTGTTCTCCATGACCTGTCCTGCCTTTCTGGAGTTTACACTTTTTTCAGATGGCCCTTTTGACCGAGGGGCAGTGAGACTTCATTGTAGTGCAGATTTCCTTTACACGCTTGCTTGGTTGGCCAAAAAGGGCGTATGCATTTTTTCCTGATCAGGAAAAAACGCATACGCCCTTTTTGGCCAAGTGTTATTTTTGATAATGGGAGTTATCGGGATTCTAAATGACGAAATTTCGGACGATGTACCAAACGATTGTTTCCATTTTAGAGGTATCCTCACAAGTCTCTCACTTTGCAGTTGTATCCTTTCCCAACTCAATTCCCTCTTCTTCAATCGATCCTTCCTCCATGTAATGTCTTTCCTATACTTTGCTGGCTGTCAATTCTTTAACTCTTTTCTCCTCTTTTCCTTCCCCTACTTCTTTTAGTCTTCCTTTTAGCTCTGTTTAAACATTATACCAGTCTGAGCGCTTTCTCCCTATGTTACCTTATTTTCCACCAACTTGCTATCGGTTTTTTCCGTCTTAATGGAATATTTCCTGATAACCTTCGCCTCAGCGCCTCCGTTTTTTTGGCCAATCGCCGAAGCAAAGCGTGTCCGTAAACTCTGGAATCTGCTTGCGACCCGTCAGTCTCTCACTGCTCGACCCTTCTGCAGCCGCTCGGCATCCAACTGTTAAGACTGCCGTCGTGGTGTATCCAGAGGGCGGCGGTCTGGAGAACAGGGAGCCTTGTTATGCTGTGATGGGCGGGATGTCATTGCCACAGCCACTCTTGAGAGAAGTGTATGGTGGTTTCTCTGAACACCGTAGGAACAGCAACACAGCCTATGGCACTTCCACTTATGGTCCCTATAGCTTAGGGAAATTAAAATCCACAAAACACACAGCCACCCCACAAGTTTGGGACGGCTCTGTTTACAAGAGACTCTCTACGGTACAAGTCAATATCCAAGAAAGCAAAAAAGGGGATACAGGAGTTGTGGTATCGTCGTACCATGGAATATCACTCAGCCATGAATCTCCGTCTCAGGCCCGTGCGCATAATGAGTGGATTCAGGTCGATGATCTCTAGACAAGTAGCACACGGAAAAAGAAACATCATAGACACTAAATACACGGAAAGGGAGTACGCGGACTGAAAGCTTGGCTTACACTGAATCTGACTTACCCCACACCAGAACAGGTGTCTCACTTTAGAACCCCCACTTATGCCTGCTCTTGGGGAACGGTGAGTTTGCGGTGCTCGCTAAACACCAGCGGACTGAATTAGCACAGAGTTCCTTCCATACAGTCCGCATGTATAATCGCAGCCTCCTGCCTACTCCTTCTCAAGACCTGGCAAACGCACCCATATTCAACGCCTGGGGAATATCCTTCTCGAGTCGCTTCTTCCCCCCCTGGTCTTATTGTCTCCATATTCGTTAGACCATCCGTCTGTGTCGCGTTGCCTCCCCCAGCGCGTGCGCCTCCTGATCACTCCTTCATTCACCCCCATTTTCAAACCCCCATCCAGCCCCCCTACCGTTCACTGCTCGCTGCCATTTCATTACCTGCCTCCTCAATATTTCCCGTTTGTGTCAGGTCCCCCTTGATTAGCCCTGCCCCCCGATCTTTGTTCTCGCCATCATTATTTCCCCTTCGGCGCTGGTGTAGGTCCTTGTCCATGGTTACGTAGTTGGCAGAAGAGCAGACCCCTTTGCAAGTTCTACGCCTGTTACCCATACATTGGTCCCACTCTCCTTTCATTCTTTTTTTTCTTCCTTTCCAACAGCTTCAGGACGAAGCCCCGAAGTCTGGTCCCCCCCTGTGTGATTGGGCCACCCTTTCGCAGCATCTCTTGTCCCTTTCGCGCCCCTGGTCCTCTGGGGTTCACACTTTCCAGGGATCGCATTTAGTCCACACCCTATTCCCGCCCCGACCGTGGCGCGGTCCGTGCTTTACATCCTTTTCCACATTGTGTGCCCCTTTTATCTGCCCTCATTTCCAGGCCTCGTTAGCCACCCTGCGGGCTTCCTTCGTGTCGAGTGTCTGCCCCGGGCCCATGGACGCGAGCTCACCTTTCGCCCCCCGGGGCCGCGGCATTAACACCGGCTCGCTGACTGCCTGCAGCCCCTTGGTCCTCTGCCCCTCACTTCTCTTTTTTTTCTGTGACCTCTCCCCCGCCCAAAGCTCTGTTTCCTGCCCGTCAGCTCCTGTCCCTTCTACAGACCACCCCCCCGCCTGAGTCTCCTTCCTCCTTCTTCCTCCCCCCCGGGTCTTGACTCTTGTCATTCTTGAGACGCTTCCTTTCCAGTTTCCTCCTTTCCCTTCTGCCCTCTCTTATCCTGTCAGTTTCTGCATAGCCTTCCTTCCATCCTCTTCCTCAGACGATCTCATTCTCCCTGACCCCTTACACTCATTTCCCCCACCTTTATTCTTTTTTTTTTTTTTCCTTTCCATCCACTCCCCCCGGAGCCCTTATTTACTCCCCCCCCGTCCCTTGTTTACCTTGCACCTCCTCCTTCCCACCCTTCCACTTACTCCCCCTGTCCACCTATCACCCTTTCCGTCACTCACCCCTTTCCCCTCCCCCCATACAAGTACTTCCAATTTCCTTAGGTCACATTTCTCCCTTTTTTATTCGCTTTTCCTGTCGTTTGTCCCTTCCCCCCCCGATCCCCCCCTTTAGTATGTTTCTTGTTTTTTATTCCGTACTTATATCCATTTTTCTTCTCCCCCCAGCCGTCGACCCCCATCCTATTTCCTATCCCCCTAATTCCTCTCATCGGTGTGTACACCTTCCTCCGTTCGATCACCACACCCCTTCCCCCCCCCCCTTTTTTGCTTCTTCCCCTCCGCCGACCTTCCCTCACCCACTTCTCATCCCTGATCCTCTCCCCTCGATCCCCCCAGTTTTCCCTTCTTTTTTCCTTTTTTCACTTATTACAGTCTATCAATCCTTCCCTAATTAGCCTTGTCCTTTCTCCCACTTTTTTTCTTCGCTTACCTCTTCCTTCCTCTATCCCTTTCCCGCTTACAACCCTCCCCAACATCTTCCCTCCATACCTGTCTTACCCCCGCCTTTGTTCCAACTTACCCTCCGTACGCCCTCTCTTTTTTTCACTGCCCCTTTATCACTACCCCACGTTAGTTTTCTATTTTTCCTTTATTTTTTGTCTTCCCCTCGCAAACCATAGATATGACCTTATCACTCTACCTTCCTACTCTCCTTCCCATTACAGCTCGTCACGCACTCCGACTCCCCTAACTTATACCCCCCCCCCTTCCCCCCCCTTGTTACTCTACCTTATCCGTAATCATCTTTGCAATCCCTTCTTTTGACCATTCTCTCGCCTGTGCCTTTCCTGTTTTGTCTCTTTTGTTCCCATTACCTATCATTTCTCTCCTGCTCCCCCCTTTATGCTTTTTTGCCCCTAACCATTTTCCCCCCTGCCCCCACCCGCCTCCCTTTCACCTCTATAGCCATTTCTTTTCCCTCATTCTTCCTTTCTTTTGCTGCCCCTGTCTTTCGCGCGTTCTCCCCCTCGTGGTGCGCCATCATGGTGGGCCCCTTCTGGTTTCGTGACTTGATGTTTGTGTAGCAAAAATAATCTGTGTACCCTTTTTTCCGATTCCTAGCTCCATTGTTTACCCTTTTCCGTGTTTAGCCACACTTCACATTTTCCTTTATTTCTTTCCATCATCTACAAAATCTTTTTCACCATCCCATGAGTTATTTCCCCTTTTTATTTTTCACACCTTTCAACTTGCGACCCATTTTCTTACCTTTATCCGTGCTTTTTTCGTTCCCAACTTTTTTTCTAAAACCTTTCTGCCCCACTTTTATTATATTCATTTCCATTTACCTTCGTTTTTCAATTTTTCCATTTATCTTCTGTGAATTTTCAACATTATATTAGAGAACAACCCTCTCTCCTTGTCTTTCTTTTTCTTCACTTTCAAATTTCCCTTCATTTTCACCAGTCTGCTTACTACCCCCTCCTTCTCTCAGCCTTCCTTTCACCCTAATATTTCCTTTCCTCCCCTCCGCGTTTTTATTGCTCGGGGCCACCATAAACTCTCTTTTCATACCTTAGTGTCCCTTTTCCCCCTGATTTTACTTCCACCCCCTTCTCGTTTTCCTCCTTCTTTTCCACCCCCCATTTCTTTTCCTGTCATTCTTTCCTAATTACTTCCCTCTGTTGCCGTCATATCCTGTCCGAACTCTTTCTGTGTATTTCCTTTCATTCCCTTCCCTCCTATTCGACCCTCTTACCTTGCCTTATCTCCCTCTTTCATGCTTTTCCCTCACCCAGTTTTGATTTTTTTTTGGTTTTTGTCTGTCCTTCCTTTTTTTATTTCCTTGCTTTGTCTTGCTTGTCTCCACGTCCTCCGTCCCTTTTTTTCCCCCCCCCCCTCCCTCTTTATCACGTTGTCGACTTCTCCTCCCCCGTTGTCATCCCCTCACCCCCCTCCCCCTTGTTACCACCCTGTGTGTCACTGCTTTTCCTCCACTTTCCCTAGTCCCATCCCTTTTCTTCAAGACATGCATACCTTCACTATTCATTGTCTTCTCTTCTTTATTTTCCCTTCCCCTACCTAAAGCATTTTCAGACTTTCTTTTTGTTTTTCCGTTGTGGACACTTATAAACCACTTCGACCCTGTATCCTTCTATTCGCCCTTTCGCCACTATTTTCCCACTTATTTTCTTTCGATATCACACATCCCCCCCCCCAACATTTCCCCCCCATGCTTGTTAATGCTCTGTGTGCCCCCTCCTCATAGGAGTCATTTAATCTCACCAGTACCATCCCCCACCCATTTGTCCTTCTTTTTGTAGTTTTCCCCTGGTAATATCACTCCGCCATGCACTCTAGGTCATCAGTCCGTTTCGCGGATACTGAGTTATTCAGGTACGATGATTCTTCCGAGCAATAAGTCAACGGACACCAGAAAACATCTCAGCTCTCCCTCCTACCGGAATTTACACTTTGCTACACCTCTCTTAGCGCCCACATAACATTTTTGATCCCCCGAATTTCTTACACCCGCCCTTCTTCTTATTATTTAAAGTTGATAATACTTTTTCTCATCCCCACCTAATCATAAATTGTTAGGCACAGATACTTTTCCATAAAGCGAAATGTATATCGACAAGGACCTACTCCTTACTCAATAAATGGACAAAACACCCCCTATTCACACGACTGGGAATATACCTGAGACGAAGAATCTTACAAACATTATTTAATTTTCTCCATAAGGTAATCAACTTTTTTACCTCTTTCTCACCGCAGCTGTCCATCGCCAAATCATTCTCCCAAATCAATTTATCAAAAAACACAACACATGACAGTGAAAATCTCGCAATCACTAAATTCCTCCTTCATGTCTTTTTATTCCCCTTATTCGGCACATCTACCCCCCTCTTCTTGTTAGACCTATTTCTGATCCCCGGTTCTCGGTAGACATCTTTATATCTTGTTTCGTTTGTCATGTCAACTTATACCGCTTTTCCTGTCCCTCCTATTTTCCCACTCCTTGTTCTCGCTCAACTTTCGTTTTTTAATTGTTCTTCCTCTCAACCAACCATTCTTTTATAATCGCCCTCTGTCTTTCCTTTTTTTATTTTTCGCCCCCTTTTCCACAATCCTTTTTCTCATTTTTTTGTTCCCCCTTTTCAATTTTTTCACCATTCCATCCGACATTCATCACCTTCCCCCACTTTTGTCTATTTTCCCCTTTTCTTCACCTCTTTTTTTTCCCGTTTTTTCCATTGTCTACTATTTGCTATGCATAATTATTCCTCACTTCTTCTCTCTCTTTCTTTTCTCGACCTTATCACCTTCCTTTCTCTCCATCCTTTTTTCCCTGACCTCTTCCTTCACCCCTTCCGTCATCCTTACCTTTCCCCCTCTCTTAATTGATCTTACTTCCCGTATTTTTTCTTCCGTCTCACCCCTCCATTCTTTTACTCACTTCTCTCATTTTCCACTTTTGCTGCCCCCGCAGTCCCTACATTGGTTCATTCCCCTTTCTCCAGACCCTTCGTCCTTCGCCTTTATCTCGCTACTTAATGCCCTTTGTTCTCCACTTCCCCCCTCTTTTTTCCATTTTTTTTTCCAATTCTTGCCCCGATTATCCCGTGACTTTTTTTTCTCGCGTGTTGTCGTCCGCTTTTCTCCAGTTTTCTTCCCTTTTCGCCCCATTCTTCTCGTTTTTCTCCTCCTCCTTCCTCCCATGACCCTATTCCACCGAGTACGCGTGTGCCATTCTCCCTCGCCCTCTACACCAACTCCTTCTCCCTTCCCCCCTTTGCCGCCTTTCCCCCCCCTGTCCCCCTTTTCACCCTTCCCTCCCTTCCTTTCCGTTCCTTTCTTCCCCCTTTATCTTTATTCTTCTTTTTCTTCTTTCCTTGGCACCCCCTCCCTTTTTGTTCGTTCTTCTGTTGTTTCTTTGTTTCCCTTTCTTCCCTTCAGGATAGCCCCCCCTGCCCCGCGATCTCTTTCTCCCTTCTTCCTCTCTCTTCTTTCCAGTTCCCATTTTCCCCCCACCCACCACCATCCCCCCCCCCCCACCCCTTTTTTTTCTGTTTTTGTACATGACTCCTACCCTCTTTCCCTTTTCACCATTCCCATTACCCTTCCAGCACCCAGTACATTTGCTCCCTTCGTTTTTTACGTCTCCCCCCTTCCTCTACTTTTTTTCCCCTGCTTCGTCTTTTCCTCCCCCCGATTCCCTTCTCGTTCCTCCTATTTTGATTTCGGTTCCTCTTATTTCGTCTCCCACTTCCCAGTTCCCCGTACCCTATTCCTGATCCCTACCTTTACCCCTCCTTCAAACACACCTTTATACCCCTGAGTACCTTTCCTTCCCCCCACCACGCTACCCTTTATACCCCATTCTACCCCCCCCCCCCCCCTCTTTTCTTTTTTTTCCCCTTTCTTTTTTTCTTATCCCCCCAATCTCTAGACCTTATACACCCGTTTCCTTTTCATCCTCTAATTTATTAGCCCACTAACCTACTCATCTTTTCCCCCTAAGACATTTGACACCAACAACCCTCCCCTCTTCAGCCTTGTTATTCTTCTCTTAGTCCTAATCCCCCATTTATTTCTATTTCCCTGCATTCCACTTTCCCATTTTTTCACCTCTTCTAACCTCCTGCAGTTGTCTACTCCGATACACCCACATTATTCCCTCATCCCTTTTTCCCACACCAAGCACCCAGATGGACCTTGTATAGCGAACTTTAACTAATTGCCCTTCAGTTCTTTTTGCTTCCCCCGTGTTATCCCCTTTTCCCCGCTTGGGTGAGACCTACGGACTGGCCCGTCTGGGTAGATACATTGGTGGGTTCGGTGAGCACACGCCGCCCGCCTTGAAGTCATACGCATGGTCCCCTTCATGGGCCCAAACTCCAGTTGAAGTGATGCTTCCTTCAGCACCCATGCATGGGAACCCCAGAGTATGGTGCACCGTGTGATGGTGACAACCCTTTCACATTGCATCTCAATTTCGTCCCCCTGGTTCTCGGTTCACCTTCCCTCAGCATTTAGGACCCTCTCCCCCTTTTGTGGGTGCACCTGTAACCTTTTTTTCCCGGTTTCCCTTCTGACGCCCAGATTTCCCTAGCCTCGGGCGCCCCGCCCTGCGGCGCCTAGGCTGGCGTATGGTCTTTCCTTTCATGGCCTCTCCTTTCCCCCCTCTTCTCGTAGTCTTACCCCCCAGTCCGCCATGTTCTGCTGCGCACTGTCGAATTCTAGCTCCTCCACTCCCGGTTTTTTCCCCCTTCCCCTCTCACCCCGAGCCGCTATTCTCCCGAGCTCCTTGGCCCCCCCTTGTCCTGTTTACCCCCCCTGCCGCGTTCTGCCTGACCGCTATCTCCCTCTCTCCGTGCAGTGTGCCAAGCGTCTCCCCCGCCGGGGCCTTGGCCGCGGGTCCGCCTTCCGGCAAAGCTTTCAAGGTGGTAGGCTGGAATAGGCACTGAACGATGAGGAAAGAGAGGGCAGAGAGGTCGGACAATAGATGCC
>NW_021699007.1:9267-9535 GCF_005190385.1 Monodon monoceros
AAGCCCCGCTTTCAAGTCCTCTTCGAAGACTTACTTCAATACATTTTTGGATGATAGCTGTCATTCATAACTCTGCAGGTTTGTGAATTACAGTGCCCCTGAGCTCCTTTGTTCAACTCGCTTTCTTGTGAGCTGGCCGCAAAACCGCAGGATGGCTTCAGGCCCTAATCTGTTTCAGGCAGGGCATGCTGAGCCTTTGGTTAATTCCTCTTCCTGCTGGCAAATGAGCGTTCCATTTGCCCGTGCAGACACCTACAGCTAGTCTCTC
>NW_021699008.1:0-1575 GCF_005190385.1 Monodon monoceros
GCTAATTTCAATCTCTGGTTTTATACAGCACCCCAACTCAACTTTCCCCTTAAGCAAGCATAAGTTTTTTATCTAAATGTGAGACTCTGTTCGGTTTTGTAATCCAGTTCATGTGGAGCCAAGTTTACACTCCCTCTATTAGTGATATCTTATGATAACTATCTTTCTCTGTGTGACATATTTCTCTTAGAATCATCGTGCTTAAATCCACTCAATTTGCTGCTACAGGCCTGATGACATTGATTTCATTGCTGAGTGATATTCCATTGTACGTAAGTAGCACAACTTCTTTATCCATTTTTTTCTTTCTTGGATATTTAATGTGCACTGGACTCAAGGTTCTTGTAAACACAGCAGCCCTAAGTTTTGTGTTGGCTGTGTCTTGTTGATTTTAATATTCCTAAGCTATAGGGCCATAAGTGGAAGTGACCTAGGCTCTGTAGCTTTGTTTTTTAGATGTTTCAGGATACATCATAAACATCTCCAGAGTGTCTGTTGACAATTGACATCCCACCCATCAGCATAACAAGGCTCCCTGTTCTCCATGGCCTGTCCTGTGTTTCTTGTTTTTACACTTTTTTCAGATGGCCATTTTGACGAATGGGAAAAGAGGCTTCATTGCAGTGCGGATTTCCATTGCTCGAGTGCTTGGTTGACAAAAAAGGGTGTATGCGTTTTTTCCTGAATGTATTCAGGAAAAAATGCATACGCTCTTTTTGTCCAAGTGCATCACTGTCAAAGATCTGCTGCTTTTCATATGCTTTAAATGCAATTCAAATCTACCTCCTGAAATCTGATTCCTGCAATTCTGCCTCGTTTTCAAGTCCTCTTTTCAGCCTTACTTCAATATATTTTTGCCAATAGCTGTCATTTATAACTCTGCAGGTTTGTGAATTACAGTGCCCCTGATTTCCTTTCTTAACTCGCTTCCTTTTGAGCTGGCCACAAAACCGCAGGTTTGCTTCAGGCTGTAATCTGGTTCTGGCACGGCATGCTCAGCGTTTGGTTAATTCCTCTTCCTGGTGGGAAATGAGAGTTAATGTGCCCGTCCAGACACCTGCCTCATTCCCAGCCCCTTGGTGATGTGTGTCCTCTGGTTCGAGACCACATGTGCTGGGTTCCTCACCTTTCAATGATGTGGCCCCAATGGTGTGAGGAAACTCCTGCCTGGTTCCCATCCCCTTGGTGATGTGGGCCCTCTGGTGAGAGTCTGATCCTGGCTGGGTTCCTCACCCTTCTGTGAGGTGGGCCCTCTGCTCTTAGGTAAATCCTGCCTGGCTTGCTCCCGTTGCCTTGGAGACGTAGGCCCTCTGGTGGCAGTTGGAGTCTGCTGGGAGCCTCCTCTCCTCAGTGATGAGTGCCCTCTGGCGTCAGGTTCTAACTGCTGTGCTCCCCACGTTTTCTGATGTGACCCCAGTGATGCCAGGACACTCCTGCCAGGTTCCCATCTCCATTGGGATGTGGGCCTTCTGCTCTGAGGTCCCAACGCCTGGGTTCCTTACAGTTTCATGGTGTTGGCTCTCTGATATTAGTTCACTCAGGCCTAGATCCCATAGCCCCTGTGCTCTGGGCCGC
>NW_021699009.1:0-1159 GCF_005190385.1 Monodon monoceros
TACAGTTTAGAGTACGACAACGGTTTAGGGTGAACCTATGTTTTAGGGTACGTGTTAGTGTAAGGGTACGGGTTAGGATTATGTGACGGGTTAATGTAAAGATTCATGTAAGGGTTAGGGTTAGGGTTAGGGTTAGGGTTAGGTTTAGGGGACGTGTACGGTTTAGTGTACAGGTTAGGGTACGACAACGGTTTAGGGTGAGTGTACGTGTTAGGGTACGGGTTAGTGTAAGCGTACGGGTTAGGATTTGGGGACGGGTTAGTGTAAGGCTTTGGGTAAGTGTTAGGGTTAGGGTTAGGGTTAGAGTTAGGGTTAGGGGATGGGGACGTTTTATGGTACAGGTTAGGGTATGACAACAGCATAGTGTGAGCGTACGTGTTAGGGTATGTGTTAGTGTTAGCGTATGGGTTAGGGTAAGGCTTCGGGTAAGGGTTAGTGTTAGAGTTAGGGTTAGTGTTAGGGTTACAGGACGGGGACGGTTTAGGGTACATGTTAAGGTACGACAACGGTTTAGGGTGAGCGTAAGTGTTAAGGTATGTGTTAGTGTTAGCGTACGGATTAGGAGTAGGGGACGGGTTACGGTAAGGCTTCGGGTAAGGGTTAGGCTTAGGGTTAGGGTTAGGGTTAGGGTTAGGGGACGGTGACGGTTTAGGCTACAGGTTAGGGTACGACAACGTTTTAGGATGAGCATACGTGTTAGGGTACGGGTTAGTGTTAGCTTACGGGTTAGGATTAGGGGACGGTTAAGCGTAATGCTTCAGGTAAGTGTTTGGGTTAGGGTTAGAATGAGGGTTAGGGTTAGGAGACTGGGACGTTTTAAGGTAGAGGTTAAGGTACGACAAAGGTTTAGGGTGAGCGTACGTGTTCGGGTACGGGTTAGTGTTAGCGTACGGTTTAGGATTAGGGGAAGGGTTAGAGTAAGGCTTCGGGTAAGGGTTAAGGTTAGGGTTAGGGTTAGGGGACAGGGCCGTTTTAGGATACAGGTTAGGGTACGACAACAGTTTTGGGTGAGCGTACGTGTTAGGGTACGGGTTAGTGTTAGCGTACGGTTTAGGATTAGGGGAAGGGTTAGGGTAAGGCTTCGGGTAAGGGTTAAGGTTAGGGTTTGGGTTAGGATTAGGGTTAGGGAACGGGGATGGTTTACGGTACAGTTTAGAGT
>NW_021699010.1:0-36472 GCF_005190385.1 Monodon monoceros
GCTGTGCAAAAGCTTCTGAGTTTGAAACGGTCCCATGTATTTTTATTCCCATTGCCTTGGAAGACTAACCTAAGAAAACATTGGTACGATTTATATCAATGTTTTGCCTATGATCTCTTCTAGAGATACAACAGAACATATAATGATACAATAGAACAGTTAGAGTTAATTGATGTTTCCAGGACATTACATCCAAAAAACCAGAATTCACATTCTTTCCAAGTGCACATGGAACATCCTCTAGGTCTGACCACATACCAGGGCACAAAACAAACCTCAACAAATGTAAGAGTGTAGGAATTATTTGTAGCATCTTCTCAGACCACAGTGCCATGAAACTTGAAATCACAGAAAAAGAAATGCGAAAAACAATTACATGAGACTAAACACCATGCTACTAAAAAAACAATGGGTCAATGAGGAAATGAAAAATTACCTTGTGACAAATGACAGTGAAAATACAGCCATACAAAATCTAGGGGATGCAGCAAAACCAGTTCTAGGGGAAGTTTACCACAATACAGGCCTTCCTTACAAAACAAGAAAAATCTCAACCTAACCAACCACTTAAAAGAATTACAAACAAAACAAAGTCAGAAGAAAGGAAAGAATAAAGATCAGAGAGGAAGTAATAGAGATTAAAAAAAAAAAAAAAGGACAAAAACCAATAAAAGCAAGAGCTGGTTATTTGAAAGGGTAGACAAAATTGACAAAACTCTCCAGGCACAAAAAGACAAGAGAACCTAAATAAGAAATGAAAAATCAACCAGTTACACAGAAAAAACTATAAGGGAATACTATAAACAGTTATATACCAACAGATTTGAAAACCTAGATGTAATAAACAAGTTTCTAGAAACACAGAGCCCACCAAAATTGAATCAAGAAGAAATAGACAATTTGAAAAACTCCCTACAAAGTCCAGGACTGGATGGCTTCACAGGTGAAGTGTACCAAACATACAAAGAAGAACCTATACCAATCCTTCTCAAACTCTTTGAAAACACTGAAGAGGAGGGAACACTACCAAAGACATTCTATGAAGCCACCATCACCCTGATACCAAAACTGGACAAAGATATCACCTAAAAAGAAAATTACAAGCCAATATCTTTCATGAATACAAATGCAGAAATTCTCAACAAAATATTAGCAAATTGAATCCAACAACACATGAAGAAGATCATACATGGGACTTCCCTGGTGGTGCAGTGGTTAAGAATCCGCCTGCTAATGCAGGGTACACAGGTTCAATCCCTGGTCCGGGAATATCCCACATGCCATGGAGCAGCTAAGCCTGCGCACCACAACTACTGAAGCCTGCGCTCCTAGAGCCTGTGCTCCACAAGAGAAGCCACTGCAGTGAGAAGCCCGCACCCTGCAATGAGGAGTAGCCCCCACTCTCCGCAACCAGAGAAAGCCCATGAGCATCAACAAAGACCCAACACAACCATAAATAAAAAATCATACACCAAGTGGGATTCATCCCAACTTCACAAGGATGGTTCAACATATGCAAATCAATGTGATACACCACATCAAAAGACAAGACAAAAACCACATGATCACCTCAATAGATGCAGAAAAAGCTTTTGACAAAATTCAGTGTCCATTCATAATAAAAACTCTTTCCAAAGTGGGCAGAGAGGCAACATATCTCAACATAATAAAACCTATTTATGACAAACCCACAGCCAATATAATACTCAATGGTGAAAAGCTGAAAGCCCTCCTGCTAAAATCTGGAACAAGACAAGGATGCTCACTTTCACCACTTCTACTGAACATAGAACTGTAAGTCCTAACCACAGCAGTCAGATAAGAAAAAGAAATAAAAGGTATCCAAATTGGGAGGGAAGAGGTAAAGTTTTCGTTATCTGCAGATGACATGATCCTGTATATAGAAAATCCTAAGCACTCCACACAAAAACTACTAGAACTGATAAATGAATTCAGTAAGTACCAGGATACAACATACAGAAACTGGTTGCATTTTTTTACACTAACAATGAAATATCAGAAAGGGAATGTAAAAAAAAAAATACCTTTTAACATCACAGCCCCAAAATAAAAATACTTAGAAGTAAACAAGACTTATATGCTGAGAAGTATAAAACATTAATAAAGGAAATTAAAGATGATTCAAAGAAATGGAAAGATATCCCATGCTCTTGAAATGGAAAAATTATTATTAAAATGGCCATACTACTGAAAGCAATCTACATATTTAACGCAATCCCTATCAACTTACCTATGACATTTTTCACATAACTAGAACAAATAATCCTAAAATTTACACGTAACCATAGAAGACCCAGGATTGCCAAAGTAATCCTGAGGAAAAGAACAAAGCAGGAGGCGTAAACCTTCCAGACTTCAGACAATACTACCAAGCTACAGTAATCAAAACTGTGATATAGGCACAAAAACAGACACATGGATCAATGGAACAAAACAGAACTCAGAAATAAACCCACACACCTATGGTCAATTAAACCTTAAAGGAGGCAAGAATATAAAATGGGAAAAAGACAGTCTCTTAAGCAAGTGATACTGGGAAAGTTGGACAGCTGCATGTAAATCAATGAAGTGAGAACATACCTTTACACCATGCACAAAAATAAACTCAAAATGCCTTAAAGTTTATTTTTAAGGAATCCTCTTCAATTATGACTATGAAAAATCCCTCAGATGTGTGCATGTGTGTATATATGTAGATACATATGGAAAATAAATTTATTTTAAAATACGTGGCAATGCTAAGAAATTACACCAAGCTATACTCATAAAGACATAATAAAAACATTAGCTCCTGCCTCTGTTTTTTAAAGAAGTCTAAATTTAAAATGTGCATTTATTGGAGAAAGTCCTCTGCAAGTTTCCTCTTGATGTCTGGAGCATCTGAACAAAGCTGATTCCATGGAACAAACTAAATAACTGAGGCTTTTAGCTTCTTGCATGAATTTGCTTTGGGAAGAGGCCAAATTTGGGGGAAGAATTATATACTCTTCTCTAGAACTTGACAAAATCTTTCCCACAAATTAAGCATTCACAACTCCAAGGAGTTTCTCCTTTGCCCATACACAGCACTTTTCCCCACGAATTCACCCTTGACTTGGCCTTCAATTTGGAAGGTCTGCTCTCACCTGCTTCTACTCCAAATGAATAAAATTCCATCTTGCTCAGAGAGAGAGTAATTGATAGTAATTTGTATTCACACAAATTCTTTTTTGCTGCTTCAATATATTATTTCAAGGAAAGTGAACATCCATGCAAAGTCACACCATTATCAACAGACACATTTACTTCTATTTCCTACCCATCAGCATGGGTCCCTTTACTATTATCCATAGCAAGAGCACTATAATATATTAAAATGACATGTAAGTTACCATGTTCATTAATCCACACCAAAGAGTAGTCACAAAGCACTTGCAGCCTTTCAACGTTGGGCACTTAATTATAGATATTCTTCTTCTACTTTTTCTATTATTTTGTGAAAATTTTCAGACACACAGAAAAGATGAATTATACAGTGAACACACCTAGATTCTAAAGTTTACATTTTGCTATACTAGGCAAAGGTTTCTTTAGTTACACAATTCTGAGTATACCTATACTCTGACATCCTGTTGGTTTACGTAGAGTAATAAAGGTCTGGTTCTGGTATTAAAAGCATGAAAGAGGTTGTTAACCTTACCCAAGAGTCAACCACAAACTACTGTCAAAATGAACTGAGCTTTTTTCTAGACTTACCAAAAAGAGATAACATTCTCATTTCTTCCAAAGAAAAGAACTAAAAGACAGAGGTCAGTTAAGGACCATAAAGAAAAATAAATGAAATGACCTAGATACTGACAAAAACATTATGTTAAAAGAAGCAACATTTGGAGAAAAAGGAGTAACTTACTACTGTTCATGCCTATGATGCACACTGCTCACCATCCCAAATGTACGCAATACCGTTTCAGAAATTCTAATCTGTTCCAGCTCTAACACTGCTAACTCTAGCAGAACATTCACAGGCAATAAAAATAGTCCATATGGACACTGTGGTGATAGGAGGCTCAAACCAGTTATAACTGGAAGCACATGACCTGGCAAGATATTACAAAGTAACCGCTGTCAGCCTAGGAAAGCTTAGAATATCAAAGGATAGATTTCACTTTTCACTCTGCTTTAGTTCAAGGTGAAGTCATTTAAATGATTAAATTAGGCCTATCGTTGGGAGCACTAATAGCCATTAGTTGTTTATACATAAGGCTTTCCTCAAGGAACATAAAACAATTCGAAAACATTATTTAACTTCTCTTCACACTTTTGAGGTAGCAGCCACGAAACATTCCCAATTAACTGAGGCACAAATCAATTCTGTGATTTGTCTACTTACGGTCCCAATATGATTCCGACCTGTAGCTGGGAATGAAACCCAATGTCCTGATTACCATAAATACCAGAAATATGCTCTCAGTCAGCGCTAAGTAGAAGAACAGTAATTTTTACAAAGTGATGCCATATGGGTCAAAGCTTAAAGCCTTGCTAACGATTAAGATTATACGCAAAATAAAACAGAACTGGTGTCCGCTGAGGTCTGCTGCACAGAGCAGCTCTCCGCAATGCTAAGGTAGATGGTCTTACTCTCCCCAGTTCCCAGCAGCCAGGCCTCGAGGAGTGAGGAGTGGAAGGAAAACAGCCTTCTCTGCCAGAGTCCTCCTAACTGGGGTCAGAGTCACTCTAGAAGGCTCAGTTTCCACTGGGTTCTTTTGTTGATCTTTGGTGGTATAAAAAGCTCAGCATCTGAAAGAAAGGAGAGGGAAATTGTGATAGACACACTATTTTTTCTTGGTGGGAGCTGAGGCAAGTAACTCTAAGCTAAAATTAGGCAACTGGGCTTTGCACCTACAAGACGACCATCAGAACCAGAGTTAATGTTCCATCAAACTATACACCTAAGATCTGTACATATTACTGTATGTAAAATTTACATCAATTATAAGAGTAAAAAAAAGTAGTGGCGTGTATTCAGTATGTAAAGTTAATGGACAGAAAATGCTTTATGATAAAAATTTCTGCAAACACACTGATTAAAAATGTCCATATTTTTAAAAAATAAATAAATGGAGGCGGTGGGTGATGGTTGGGGGAAATTTGTCACCGTTAGATAAAACTTGCAGGCCCTCTTTCAGTTAGATTTATGGAGTCTCTTATCTAAGTAGGAATCATATACAGGAAGTAGAGACATGAGAAAACATGCATATAAAAAAATGGTCTTTCTCAGTATTATTCATAGTACATCTGTATATATGACCCATACAGACATGAAAAATTATTTACATGAATATTTTGAAATGTGTGAAAAATGCTCAAGATAAAATGTTTTAAAAACATGGTTTTCATTATACATATATACATGCATGGTACACATGTATGACTAGAAATTATTAAATCTTAATTTTCTTTGCCACACTGTACAATCCAGATTTTCTCTACTAATCATAACAGTTTTATAATTTCACATACAATTACTATTCTCTACACCCCCAAACAAAAATCTATATAGACAGAAAGACCACAAGAAGTTTCGCTTATTTATAATATTGGAAAAGCCTACTTAAATTCATTGTCAACAAGCTCCATAATTTTATGTTAAATAGTGGGTAAACTTTGAATGAGACTCCATCATTTTTTAAAAAAGAAACAAGTTCTGAAAAGTGTATTTTATTTTTAAAAATTAGGCATAACTACAATTATATTTGATTCTTAGACTTAACTAAATATAAATACCAAGTATTGACTTATTGGCAGGAAAGAAATTATTCTGACAAACTGTATGACAGCAGGACATGACATCTTCACATTTCCATGTTTGAATTTCACAGCACAGAGAGAGTCATTTCACAAAAATAATTTGAGGGCTTTATCAGTTTTTCCAAGGACTTCTCTTAATCCTTTGATAGTCAAATCATACTCATTTGAAGAATTTTGTTATCAACTGTAACAAGTCCAGTTTCGCTGTGATTTAAGCACTACTGTGGTAAAACGTTAATCCATTTTATGAAATGGGTTACATTTTTGCAGACTTGAAATCAACCTGCATGGTACTACGTTGCATCTTAACATGAAACAATCAGAAAATGCCCCATCAAGTCACTGATCCCCTACTACTACTGTTAGCTGGGAAGGGGCAGGTGAGGAATATTTGAGAGGAACTAATTTTGTGAGTAGCTCATCTGCCTCTTTTTGGATTATAAGAACTTCTCCTTTCCTAAACAATCTATACTTGTGTTCCTACACAGGGACACGGATAATACATACTCTGATAATGAGGAGCCTCAAAATTTTAAAGTCTTTAAGGCTCAGCTGGGAAATGGAAGTGCTCTTTGATAAAGCCAACTAGACCACCCTAGAGAAAGGTGTGACTGAACTTGACCTGAAGGTCAGCACCAAGCCAGCAGTGAGGAAAAGAGGGGACAGAAATCACAACTGGATTAGACACATTACAAACTAAACAATTACCAAACAGCCTCTGGCCTGAGATGAATTGTAGCATCTCAGAAATAAGTGTACGTTTTGGGACTGATACCAAAGGCAGCTTGCCAGCCTCCAGGAAGAAGGGGATCTAGGGATACAGCAGTTAACTGTCTGCATATATGAGCTTAGCTGGAATGGAAGGGAGTTAATTTATTCCTGGTAGCAATATAAGCCATGAAAGTTAAACTTGACATGGCTCCCACAAACGCTACTTCAAATGTTATCAAAATGCTACCACAGTAGAGCATTTAAATGAAAAAATCGCAGAACATTGCCTATCACATGCCAGAAATGCAAATAGCAGCCGTAAAAACTGCCACCGTTTCAAAGCTAAAAAGAAGTTGCTATGCTTGACTGATCCACATGAAGGGCAAATACTGTGGCACCAAATTGATCTGTCAAAAGGTTTTTAACCAACTTTCAAAAGAAAGCCTTTAGGGCTTTTAAGTTTGAGGAATATGTAACCTCACTGATGAGAATCCTCTCCCCCCCACCACAAAGAAACAGAACATTTTAGGAATTCAACAGAAAATGCAGATGAAATGCTAATCTTCTTTGGATTTGTTTTCAAATTATACTGTTAATCCTAAGGATGACTAAAATGGTCCAGCTCTTAAGCAGGAATATGAAAATGTCCCCAAGAGACAATGCAAAACTGCCAATAGCCAAAAAGGATGATTCAGATGAATCCTTAAAATGTATGTGCAAATTAGACTGTTTAGGAGTCACACTTCTTCAACTGTGATGTGTCTGTATGGACTAGTGTATGCCATTGCATTAATAAGTGTGTATGTCAGAACAATTTTTTTTTAATTATACATTTAATGTCACATTGGATTTCTTACCCGCCAACCCAGGATCCCAACACTAAAGGCATTAAACTAATTTTACTAAAGACAGACTCTTAGAACTGAGGGAAAATAGTAGTGATTCCCCAATCTCTCCTTATACTACTAACCATCTCAACACTTAGAAAAAGATTCTCCTTCTGCTTAGTACTATAATAATTTAGAGAGAAAAAAATACTAACCAAGAACAGGAACTGAAGTCTTTTCTTGTTGATAAGAGGCCATGATACTATTTGCAGTAGAATTGGGACCTAGAACCTAAGTAGAAAGTAGACTGAATCAGCAAAGATTATCTAATAATTCTGCTGACTGCAAATACCAAATCTCTACCAGCAATAAATAGCCTTTCATTTTTATTATGGTATCAAACACATATGTGATTTTAATTTGCCAGTTTCTCCAGTCTCAATTCAGACCTCTACATCTCCTGTCCACCAGAAGAACAAGGTAATGATGGGGGGAAAACAGAAAAAGAAAATCTCAGTGATATATGCCTGGTCCTTTCCAAATAAGTGAGCCATACCCTGGGGGGAGGGGATATAATAATAAGAGGTTATAGAATACACAGAGCACCAGACTGTACTCAAAGATTTGTGAGAATTTTTACATTAAAACAATTCTGTGCATATCATGGAGGAGAATGCAAACTTGCACACGTGTTTAAGGTAAAACAAGAGACTTTGCAGGAATTCCACGCCCGCTCGAGCCTCAGCAGGCACACTCCAGGCCCTCCGCCTCGCCTTCACTCAGGTCTGCGTGTTCTCTCCTGGCGCATTCTCAGCAGTGATGTCACGTGCTCAGAACACTGCCATGTGACTATACCACGTAGTATACTGCATATATGACATTATCATGCTTTACCAACCAAAGCAAAAACACAATTTTCCTGGTCATTTCCCCTAGAAGACTCGTAAGTTGGTATCTTAGATGTTAACATGATCTGAATAGATGAGGATAAGGGAGAGCATTGGGAAGCATTATAAATTGTTAGCCTCGAAAGCACTAGTTCTGAAGGTGATCACATTTCTTCTAGGAAATACTTATAGTAAATTCAAGTATTTATGAGGGGCTAATTCTCGGTTGCTTTTATCTTTATGGTTTGTAAAATGCTTTTATATCTACCCTCTCATCTAACCTTCAAAACATTCCAGTGAAGTATACAGGAGAGTATTATCCCCATTTATAACTGAGGAAATCAAGACCCAGTAAGCTTATGAGCCGATTTCCAGCCTCTCTCTCAGCTCCAAACCCACCCCTGCTATACACTGCTCGTGATGCTGGGACTGGGGGCCTGAGAAAACACCTCTCCTTGGACAGCCGTTATGCTCCAACAATAGCAGACACCAGCTGGACGGAGGAAGGAGAGGGAATTTGTTCCCTTGTTCGCTTGCTTTCACTCAACAGTAGCTCTGTACCCCAACAGTAGCTCTGTACCCCGCAGCAGCTGTTTGTTCCAGTTTCTGTTTATTTCTATACGCTTAGACCCAGCCTCATCCTGCCCCCTCGGCAATACCAGCACCAGCTGGCTGCCACCCCCTTCTCCAAGGTTCAAGAACCAGCTCTGCAGGGGCCTCACCTCCAAGCGTCTAAATTCTAAGAATCCCAGCTCTTCCTTTTGTTCCTTCAGCTTTATGGGTACAAGTGGCCGTCGGGTTTCAATCTCAATGTTCCTTCTCTGTGTTCCCTTTCTGCCTTCTCAGTCCTCTAGTACTTGGTTAACCAGTTCCATATATTAAACTCTCTCTGATAAAATAACAGCTGTGGTTTTTGTTTTTCCTTAATGGACTCTGACTGATAAACCAGCCTTTCTGAATCAAAACTGAAACTTTGAACAACAGACCTGAGATGTAAGAGACTGAGCAGATAGATATACACAATAAATAGATGACAATATATTAGAATTCTTGATGGGACACAAACAGCTTTAACATAATTAGCAAGCTTGTTACAACAACACAGAAGTGACAAGTCAAATTTACCATAAAACAAGAGAAAAAGCAATTGTCTGGGCTTCCCTTAAAGAACTCAGATCCCATCCGTAAGTCTGAACAGAGAGGTGAGAGGCCAGTTCTGGTCCTCGCTTGCCCCCTACCCTGACCAATCTCACTGAAGGTCAGGGCAACCATCTGACATCTGACTTTCCCATCTTCTCCATGACAGCAGTTTCATGCAGAAAGGAGAAATAAAAAGCAAACTTAACCTAGGCCAAGGTGCACTATGAACTATACTATCAAACATAAAATCTTCTTACTGACAGCTTAAACGTAAGTCTAAGACAATTTAACTATTGTATAGTATGTTTTAAGAATAGGAAAATCTTTTGCTCTCACTATTAAGAGATTGTGTGAGAGTAATAACCTGTCAAAGTGATTTAAAAAAAAAAAGAAGCACATTCTGTCTTTGAGGAAAACTTACAGGTGTAGCTGAACCCTGCTGGGGGGTGAGAGTCCAAATTTCTGGAAGTGACCTTTCCATTAGCTGCAGAGTATCTTCAAAGGCCTTCTGTAATTCCCTTCCTTGCTCATCAAACTCAAAGAGAAAGAGTATCTTTAAAATATGGTATATTTCATCTAGAGAGAAGAAATTTGAGAGTGGTAAGTTGTATCACCAGCTCCACTGCTAGAATCCTAACAGGAGTTTCTTTCCCAAGTGAAAATATCTAATAGCATACTACAATATCTCCCTCATTTTCTTCTTTCTCCCCAAAAGCTGGAATAATTCAACATATCTACTACAAAAAGAAAACAAACCCACTAGAGCCAAGCAGGAAAGCAGTGCCTCCTCTGTCTTTATCCTGGTTTCAGTGATAGTCTCTCACAGCTCAGGTAGGTGGATGCCAAAGAGGAAGACATCTAGGCTATTGGCTGAGAAGTTTTGTTTCAGGAATGCACCCTGAAGTGACAAATTTACTATGTTTTTTGTGGGCAAGAATCATCAGTATTGAGAATATACCTTTCAATTTTTCAGTGCCCTGCACCACATCACTCAATGCCTCCAAAAGGGCCAGATCCTCCAGTGGACTCCCTTCCTTGAGGCTGTGCTTCTTCCGTTCCGCTTTGCGCCGATTCTTAGATGATCTCCTGTTAGAAATTAGAGATGTTTTAAAAGGGGCTCTCCTTGTGCTGAACAGATTAAAATGAATGTAACTACTGGCCACCAACTTTCTGGGAAACCAGAGTATATACAGATGGTATTTGTATTTTGGGGAAGATGGTGAAGGTGTTAAGATGATACATAAAAATTAAATTGGGAGAGAAAAGGCAGGAAATAATAAGGAAAACCCTAAAAAGTGATGCCTGGCCTTGAAGTTTTGATTAAAATACAGAATAAAATCGGATTTCACCTGATAATAAGAGGCAGAAAAATGAAAAGAACAAACAGCTTCAATTTTGTAGCAAAAACCAAATAAGTTTAAAGGCAACAAAATTAAGTTGAAGTAAGATAACAGACATACCAGATTGGAATTTGAATATCATAAAACATATATGAATCCCACATTCTCTCCTGCCTCAGAGATCTTTAATTATGCCATTTGTTTTGTCTGGGACTCTCACCCCAACTCTCAAAGCCCAGTTCTAGGTGGCTTTCTTGCAGTTTCTGATTGCCCCACACAACCTCACAGGTCTCCATTCTGAATTCCTAAAGCACAATTTGGTTTAAATATATAATCTTGCATTATACACTTTTGTTTCCCAAGGAAGAGTACAAGCTCTTATAACTCACATCTCCTTAAAAGGTTTTGGTAACATCCACTACAA
The DNA here is from genome assembly GCF_005190385.1 of Monodon monoceros. Classification (NCBI taxonomy): domain Eukaryota; kingdom Metazoa; phylum Chordata; class Mammalia; order Artiodactyla; family Monodontidae; genus Monodon; species Monodon monoceros. Next base: position 11,138 of record NW_021699010.1, read on the forward strand.
CTAGCTCGATTATACTTCTGACAAGTTGAATTTTGAATTGAAGAAGTGTGAAATCTTTTTTCTTTATAATCTTTATATTTTTCTCAGTGCCTACACATTATAGTCACTTAATATTTCTTAAATGAATAAAGTCAGATGTCATATATAAATTGAGTACCCAGTGTAAGCGCCATGTGGTTGATGGGCAAACACACAGGCCACGAAGTTGCAGCAGAAAACATTTCAAAGCTGAGTCTAATCTCTTAGATATGCTGCGAAGGTCCTTGCACAGCTTCCACAGGGCCTTGAAGAATGTCCTCCCCCTCCTGCTGCACTGTCCTGTTGGAAAACTGACCTATTTACTTGTACTTTCTCCATATACCCAGGGCATGGTCAACGTGCTGAATAAACATGATACATACGCTGATATTCTGGAGTTACTGTGGGAATATTTGCCACTCATGCCACTGCCACTCATGACACTGCTAGTTTCAGAGAAGAGGTCTGACTCTTGACCGTGGGGTGCCTCATCATCTAGAGGAGAAGAACCAGACAGCATGAAAACTACCTGCAAATGAGGGTTTACCTTCAGTGGGGTAAGGGAACTACAGTTAACCAGGTCATATCTAAGGACATGAAAACTAGTACAAAGTCCATCGCAAAATGAAATAGATAATATATACAGTTTTATTACTGTAAACTAGTACTTTACCAAACATCTTTATTCCTTTAACATAAAAAATTTTTACTTATTTATTTATCTAGCTAGCTAGCTAGCTGCGCTGGGTCTTAGTTGTGGCATGTGGGATCTTCGTTGTGGCATCTAGTTCCCTGACCAGGGATCGAACCTGGGCAACCTGCATTGGGAGTGCAGAGTCTTAACCACTGGACCACCAGGCAAGTCTTTTTTTTTTTTTTAAAGCAAAGGACCTTCTGGAAATGAGGAGATCACTGTGTAAATACAGTAGTCCGCTGCTCTGGTCGGGGTGTGGAGAGAATGTTTGGCAGAGCTCTGCCCATTGGTGCCTGGTCCTGCCCCCAAGCGCTCACCAGTACCCACAACAAAGACCCTCACAGAGGCCTCGGACTTCCACTTGGCACAGTATCACACTGCGGGAGGGACAGTTAGCAGCTGAGACAAAGCGTGATGCTGCCCCTCACCACCCCCCAAGCATCGGTGTCTTCAGGTGGGCACTCACCCAGATGCACCTGCTGTGCTTGCTCCTTGAGCTCTCGCACCACCAATAGACGTGCTTTATGGCGACTGAATGTGGCTGTCTGAGAGTCCAGAAACGCCATATAATTTTTCTGGGCTAAGGGTGCAGATGGAAAATAATTTGAGCACGTTTAAACAAAGAGATAAAACTAGAGTGGGGGTGGTTAGTGAGGGAGTTGGAGCTTAACAAAGAAAAGAAGTTACCAGGTTTTTCAAGCAAGAATTTTTTCTTTAATGAGAAGTAACCAACATTGCTATAGGAGAAAGAACTAGAGATTGAGATTCCAGATCTTAAAGTTCATCAACATCATCCTAGAATACTCTCTACCACTAAACTTACAAAATCACCTGAACAAAAGACTTGGTATCTAACCCAAAGAAGACTAGTAAATAAAAGGAGTGCACAGGAAGCTGTTAACAAAAATAGGAGGAAAGTCTCTGAAATGCTTCTTAAACATATAAGTATTACATCTTTGTAGTTTTTCATCTACAAATACCCAATACTTATATGTTTAAGGAGCACTTTTTCTAGGTTCTAATTAGTGGAGAAAAATCCAAGTAAGAGTGGGCTAGATGGATTGTTATAGGGCCAGGAAGGATGCTTCCAGTATCCAGTTAAGAGTACCTAAAGTGAATGATACACAAAGAACCCTCCCAGTTTTGAGTAGGACAGGGTAGTAAAGAGCAGGCAGGGTAAGAATATAAATACATGTTAATGTCAGAAAGGCCAGACATCACTTACAGGGTAGACTGTGCAGAGCTTAAAATCAACCTCTACTCCCAAAGACTTTTATAAGTCAAACTGATGTCCTTCTTTTACACTTTGCTTTTAAGGGATACAGCGAACACCAGAGTATTCTAGAACTGATAACACTCATCTGTTATCGAGGAACCATCTGCAAAGGTTCTTCTTTTTATTATTATTTTTTGGGCTGTGCCACACAGCATGCAGGATCTTAGTTCCCCGACCAGGGGTCAAACCCGAGGCCCCTGCAGTGGAAGTGCAGAGTCTAAACCACTGGACCACCAGGGAAGTCCCTTCTTATTTTTTAAAAATTTTTATTTTGAAAAAGTTTCAAACCTACTTAAAGGTTGCAGTAATTCAATGTACATACATATACCCTTCACTTAGATTTATCAATTATTAACATTTTGCCATATTTTTGGCTTCCTCTGTTTCTACACACACACACACACACACATTTTTATGGAACCCTCTGAGAGGAAGTTGCAGATATGATTCTTCCCTCTTAAATACTTCAGCATCTCTCTCTTAAGAATCAGGATATCATCTATATAACCACAATACAATTATTAAATGCAGGAAATTAACCATTTGATACAATATTATCTAATATACAGTTCATATTTGAGTTTACCAACTATTCCCAAAGATTCTTAATTGTATCTTATCACAGGTTTTTAACATTCAAATAAGTTATGTGCTACTATTTAGCAACTTAGCATATTTAAAAACCATGTTCAGAAGTAAATTTCACACCCAGTGGAGAACTCTGATTGACTCGATATAATGAGTCCTTTCATCACTGACATGATTAAAGGATGTAATAGCACAGGTAGTACTCTCCCGTCTCCCTCTCTCCCAGCAGTTCTATACTTCCAAATCAGGAATTCTATCTAAATGTAACCCTCACCTTCTAAAATGGAAGGCTTTACGTTGGTTTCTATAATATCTGGTCTGTTATATTTGTGTACCTAAAAAAAAAAATACAAAAATTTTAGGCAGGAAAACTTCAAATCACTGGGAAGTTAAGATACTTGGAAATGGATCACTTTCAGAGGTGACAGGATATTTTCCAGAGGAGTAGGCCTCCTATAAGGTAGCCAATGAAAACTCAATTCATTTCAGTAAAAATTAGTAATATTTCATATTTAGAGGACTAATTCCAAACATCAAGAATAAACTTTTTAAATGGTTTAAAAAGCATTGCTTATCCTTAGACCAGGAACCTGAACCATTTCTGACAAATTTCAGTAGCTCAGAAGACAAGGGACTGCGGCTGACACTGTCTCCCCTGTGCAGGCTCTTGCTCCGCTTAGCACTTCATGCAGGGAGGAGTTTTGAAGTCCTCTTACCAGTCTCAGAGCTTCTTCCCAGGCAGCTCCTTCTAACAGCAAGAGCACAGCTTCTTCATAATCCTGACAGGGGAACATCAAGGAAGGTAACAGGCTAATGGAGCAAGTGTGTTAGATGCCACCATAATAAACTGCAAAACTGCCCACAGAGCTGCCTCCCTCTGCCTTTCCAGCCTATCACTCACAGTCCCAGTTGGTGGGACTGGCCTAGAGTACATGCTCGATAAATATTGATGCAAGAGACAAAGGAGGGGTGTCAATTCTGGAAATGATCACAAAGCACAAGGTAAGCATCACCTCTCTACATCCCTGAGCATCAAAACCACGAGAAAGACTTAGAAATGCCCATTTCCCCAGCTGCGCCTCCAAATCTGATTCCAGAGGTTTAGGTGGACTCCTGAATTGACAAGTGCACACTCTGGAAAAATGGCAGACTAGAATAGTAATCTTCTAAACCATTTTTTCTTTTTAAATGTTTATTTTGAACTTCAAACCTACAAAAACTGATGAGTGTAATAAACACCTGCACACCCTACAGTCTTTAACCATTTATGATGCTTGTACCCTTACCACTAAAAACTTTTGATCATGTACCCCAATATATAATTACTTAATGTACTTAAAAAGCATATAAAACAAAACACGTTTTTAAAAGATGAAATATATGAGACAACTGGCTGGGTTTCTTCAAGTAATCTCTGTCATAAAAAGGGGGGGTGTATACATTAGATAAAAGGGACTTAAAGGACATAACAAAATGCAATACATGTCCCTAGACTGGAATCTAATTTGGATTGATCTACTGTAAACAATTTTGGAATATTGAGGGAACTTAAATTGTAATTATTAGATGAATTAAAATGTGTCAACATGGAGAGATGAAGATCACAACCAAACACACCAAATTTACAAACAGAACAAACAGCATAATTTCATCTTGGTTAAAAATACGTGTGTGTGTGTGTGTGTGTGTGTGTGTGTGTGTGTGTGTGTGTGTGGAGAGAGAGGGGGTGGGGAAGAGATAGAAAGGAGAGAGAAAACTCTAGAAAGAAAAAAAGAGGTGCTAATAATAGCAATCTCTGAGTGGTAGGAATGAGATGTTTTTATTTTCTTGTATGTGCTTTCAGCACTTTAAACAATCTATAATACATATATACTACTTTAAATAGGTCCTTGCAGGCCTGTACCACGTGTCCCAGAGGAACGTGGTAGGATGTGTTGTGCTTGACTGGCAATGTGTGAGTGTGTGTGTTTTACTGAGATCAAATTCGCATAACATACATTGAATGATTTTAAAGTGTGTACTTCGATGGTGTTTACTGTATCACAATGTTGGTAACCACAAGCTCTCCCTACTTTCAAACTTTTATCATCACATAAAAACACTCCATATCCATTAACCAATCCCTCCTTATTTCCCACTCCTCTCACCCCCTGGTAACTTCTAACCTGCTTTCTGTCTCTCTGGATTTGCCTAATCTGGATATATTGTAAAAAAGGAACGACGCAATAGGTGACTTTTTGTGTCTGATTTATTTCACTTAGCATATGTTTTTAAGATTCATCCAAGTTGTACCATCTACTGGTTCTTTGTTCCTTTCTTTCCCCTTAATTTATTATTTTTTGATTGTAGTAAAATTTAATATAAAATTTACCCTTTTAACCATTTACTGTACAGTTCGGTGGCATTAAGCAAATTCACACGGTTGTGAAACCATCACCACCATCAGTCTCCAAAACTTTTTTTTATCTTGCAAATCTGAAATTCTATATCCATTAAACAGTAAATCCCCATGTTCCCCTACCCCCAGACTCTAGCAACCATCATTATACTCTCTGTCCAGATGAATTTGACTACTCTAGTTACTTCATGTAAGTAGGATTATACAATATTTGTCTTTTTATGTGAGTTATTTCACTCAGCATAATGTTTTCAAGTTTCATCTAAGTTGTAGCATGCATCAACTTTTCATTCTTTTTTATGACTGAATAATATTCCTGTGTGTGTGTGTGTGTATGTGTGTGTATCTGTGCATGTATGCACATATCACAATTTATTCATCTGTTCATCTGTCATTGATGGACATTTGGGTTGTTTCCACCTTTTGGCTATTATAATGCTCTAAAAATATAAACATTTGTATACAAGTTTCTTTGTGGACATATGTTTCCATTTCTCTTGAGTATATATTTAGGGGTGGAACTGCTGAATCATATGGTAATGCTATGCTTAACTTTTTGAGGAACCACCAAACTCTTTTCCATAGCAGCTGCACCATTTTACCTTCCCACTAGCAATATACAAGGGTTCCTATTTCTCCACATCTTTGACAACACTTATTTTTCATTCTTTTGATTAAAACAATTCTAGTGGGTATGAAGTGATAGCCCACTGTGGTTTTGATTTACATTTCCTTAATGAACAACGATGTTGAACATCTCTTCATGTGGTTAATGGCCATCTGTATATCTTCTTTGGAGAAATATCTATTCAAGTCTTTGGGCCATTTCAAACAAAATGAGTTGTTTGTCCTTTTGTTCTTGAGTTGTAAGAGTTCTTTACATATTCTGGACATAACAAGGAAACTATAAACCAATATTCCTTGTGAACAAGCACAAAAGCCTCAAGTAAACTTTCGAATCCACCAATATAGGTCATACATTATGACCAAGTCGGGTTTAACTCAGGGATGCAAGATTGGTTTAACATTCAAAAGTCAGTGCAGAGGAGTGATCAAGATGGTGGAGTAGTAGGACATGAAGCTCACCCCCTCCCACAAATGTATCAGAAATACACATACACGTGGAACAATTCTCACAGAATATCTACCAAACGCTGGCAGAGGACCTCAGAACTCTGAATGAGCAAGAAAATCTCCCTGTAACTGGGTAGGACAGAAGAAAAAAAAAAGAGAGAAAGGAATCGGGACAGGACCTGGGCCCTTGGGAGGGATCTGTGAAAGAGGAAAGGTTCCTGTACCCTGGGAAGTCCCCTCACTAGTGGGGAGATTAGCTGGGACAGAGGGGGAGCTTTGGAGCCTGGGAGGAGAATGCAGCAACTGGTTTGCAGCAGCTAGAATGGAGAGACAGACAGTGCCACCACCCTGCACTCCCCAGCCTAAGACACATGTCCTCTGGTATGGGCAGGGGCTGGGTGTGTAAACTTGTGCTTCGGAGATCAGACCCAGGTAGACAACTGGAGTGGGCTGCACGCAAACAGCCTGAAGGGGCTAGAGTCTGGTGCAACCACACCTGAGAGTGTACGCGGAGGAAACCTAGCCTGCTTTAGAGGCCAGGTGCCATTGTGTGGGCGGTGCGTGAGGGGAGGGGCAGGACCTGCTACTACAGCCTTTTTCCCTGCAGGAGCTCTCAGGCAGCAGAACACCGCCTACACGAGCTCCAGGAGCGGTCACGAGCAGCAGCTGCCCTCTGGGCTTTAGGAGTAATCACCAGCTGCCACCACCACCCTTCTGGACTCCAGGATTGGTCGTGAGCTGCCTCTACTCCCTTTGCATGCTCTAGGGGTGCACGTGATCTGCCAGTGCCACCGAGAACCCCAAGACCAGGCACTAGCTCCCATATCTGCACACCCCCTATCAAGGGGATGATGGCCAGCACATGCTGAGGAAAGAGGCTACAGGTAAAAAAAAAAAAAAACAGCCCTCGCGGGACTTTACTGGTGGTCCAGTGGTTAAGAATCTGCTTCCAATGCAGGGGATGTAGGTTCGATCCCTGGTTGGGGAACTAAGATCCCACATGCCACGGGACAACTAAGCCTGCATGCTCTGTAGCCCACATGCCACAACTAGAGAGGAGCCCATGCGCAACTAGAGAGGAGCCCATGCACCGCAACAATGAAAGATCCCACATGCCGCAACAAAGATCCCACGTGCCACAACTAAGACCTGATGCAGCCAAATAAACAAATAAATAAATAATAAAAACAGCCCTCGCACCAAAAATATTAAACCCACACAAGATACACAGGGACGGACCCACATATAAATAGCCCTCCAAGACGAGTAGCTAACTGTTTCTCCTAAACTCACAGAATAAGAGAAATATAAGTAAAATGAAGAAGCAGAGGAACCACTCACAGTTAAAAGACCAAGAGAATTCCCCTGAAAGAACAAATAAACAGACCTCTTCAGTCAAATAGACACCAATTTCAAAAAGGAGATAATGGAAATACTGAAAGAATTAAGGAAGGCTATTGACAGAGATGCAGAGTACTGTTAAAAAAAAAAAAAAGGAACTAGAAACTATAAAGTATAACCAAGAAAAATTAGAGAACTCATTTGCTGAGATGACAACTGAACTAAAAGCAATGAACAGCAGAATAAATAATGCACAAGAACAAATAAGTGACCTGGAAGATATCAATAGAATAATGGAAATCACCCAATCAGGACAGCAGACAGAAAGGCAAATTAAAAAGAAAATGAAAGCAATATAAGAGACCTATGGGATAATATAAAGCATGCCAATGGGGATTGAAAATGTATTTGAAGAAATTATGGCTGCATAAAGAAGGAAACATATCCAGGTATAGGAAACACAGAGGGTCCCAAACAAGGTAAGCCCAAATAGACCTACACCAGGACATATTATAATACAAACAGCAAAAGTTAAAGAGAGGATTCTAAAAGCAGCAAGAGAAAGACAAAGAGTTAATTACAAGGGGACCCCCATAAGGCTATCAGCTGATTTCTCTACAGAAACGTTGCAAGGCCAGAAGGGAGGGGCAAGATATATTCAAAGTCCTGAAAGGGAAAAGTCTGCAACCTATGATACTCTACCCAGCAAGATCATTTAGAATAGAAGGAAAGATAAAGAATTTCTCAGACAAGCAGAAACTAAAAGAATACAGCAATACTAAACCTATCCTAAAGGAAATATTGAGAGGTCTTCTCTAAATAGAAAAGACTAATATATAAGAAAGAGAAAATCACAATTGGAAAGCAAATCACCTAAATAAGCCAGTACAGAGATTAAAAAAAAAAATTAAAAAATTTCTGTGAAAGTGATAACCACAATAAACAGCAAAAGGATGAACATGAAGATGTAAAAGAGGACATCAAAATCATAAAGTGTGGGGGAGGAGAGTAAGAAAATGTAGATTTTTTTTTTTCATTTCCTAGAATATGTTTGAGCCTATATGACTAGCAGTCTAAGGCAAGCAGATACAGGATGGGGTTAACATAGTGGAAAAACAGGGTAACCGCAAGTCAAAGACATACAATAGATTCAAAAAACCAAAAAGAACGTAAGTATAACACAAAAGAAAATCATTGAACCACAAAAGATAAAAAGAAAAAGGGACAAAGAAAAAATATAAAATCAACAGGAAAACAAGGTTAAAAAGGCAATTAATACATATCTATCAATAATTACCTTAAATGTCAATGGACTAAATGCTCAAATCAAAAGACACAGAGTGGCAGACTGAATTAAAAAAATGAGCCTACAATACCTGCCTGCAAAAGACCCACTTTAGGGCAATGAACACACAGAGATTGAAAGTGAGGGGATAGAAAAAGGTATTTCATGCAAACGGAAATGACAAGAAAAGTGGGAGTCACAACACTCATATCAGACAAAACAGACTTTAAAACAAAGTCCATAAAGAAGGATAAAGACGGACACTATATAATACAAGGATCAACACAAGAAGAGGATTTTACACTTGTCAACATATATTCACCTAATATAGGAGCACCCAAATACACAAAACAAATACTAACAGACATAAAGGGAGAAACTGACAGGAATACAATAATAGTAGGAGACTTTAACACCCCACTCACATCAATGGACAGATCTTCTAGACAGAAAATCAATACGGCAACAGAGATCCTAAATGATACAATAGAACAGTTAGACTTAATTGATATTTTCAGGGCATTACATCCAAAAAAACCCATACTACACATTCTTTTCAAGTGCACATTAAACATTCTCTAGGATTGACAACATACTAGGGCACAAAACAAGCCTCAACAAATTTCAGAGTATAGACGTTATCTCAAGGATCTTTTCTGACCACAATGCCATGAAACTAGAAATCAACCACAGGAAAAGAAATGAGGAAAAAAATGACTACATGAAGACTAGACAACATGCTACTAAAAAACCAACAGGTCAATGATGAAATCAAAGAGGAAATTAAAAAATACCTTGAAACAAATGACAATGAAAACACAACCATACAAAATCTATGGGATGCAGCAAAACCATTTCTTAGAGGGAAGTTCATAGTGATACAGGCCTTATTCAAAAAACAAGAAAAATCTCAAATAAACAACCTAACCAACCACTTAAAACAATTACAAAAAGAAGAACAAATAGAAGAATTATAAAAAGTAATTCATGAAGTAATTCATGAATTACATGAAGTCAGTAGAAGGAAGGAATTAATAAAAATCAGGGAGGAAATAAAGATTTAAAAAACAACAGAAAAAAAATCAATAAAACAAAGAGCTTGTTCTTTTAAAGGGTAAACAAGATTGACAAGCCTCTGGCAAGACTCACCAAGAAGAGAGAGAGAACCCAAATAAACAAAATAAGAAATGAAAAAGGAGACATGACAACTGATACTGCACAAATACAAAAAACCATAAGGGAATACTATGAACAACTATATGCCAACAAATCGACAACCTAGAAGAAATGGACAAGTTTCTAGAAACATAGAACCCACCAAAATTGAATCAAGAAGAAACAGATAATTTGAAAAACCAATCACTAGAGGTGAAATACAGTCTGTAATTTAAAAAACTCCCTAGAAACAAAAGTCCAGGACCAGATGGCTTCACAGGTGAATTCTACCAAACGTAAAAAGAAGAACTTATACCGATCCTTCTCAAACTCCTCCAAAAAACTGAAGAGTGGGGAACACTCTCAAAGACATTCTATGAAGCTGACATCATCCTGATACCAAAACTGGACAAAGACACCACCAAAAAAGAAAATTTCAGGCCAGTATCTTTGATGAATACAGAGGCAGAAATTCTCAACAAAGTGTTAGCAAACTGAATCCAACAACACATAAAAAAGATCATACACCACGACCAAGTGAGATTCATCCCAAGTTCCCATGGATGGTTCAATGTACGCAAGTCAATCAATGTGATACACCACATCAACAAAAGGCAAGACAAAAACCACATGACCATCTCAATAGATGCAGAAAAGCATTTGACAAAATTCAACATCCATTTATGTTAAAACCCCTTTCCAAAGTGGGTATAGAGGGAATACCAACATAAAACAAAAAATGAACCCACAAGCAATATAATACTCAATGGTGAAAAGCTGAAAGGCTTCCTGCTAAAATCTGGAACTAGACAAGGAAGCCCACTCACACCATTTCTATTCACCATAGTATTGAAAGGCCTAACCACAGCAATCAGACAAAAAGAAATAAAAGGTATCCAAATTGGAAGGGAAGAGGTAAAATTGTCATTATATGCAGATAACATGATCCTATACATAGAAAACCCTAAATACACCCCACAAAAACTACTAGAACTGATAAACAAATTCAGCAAGGTAGCAGGATACAAGATTAACATACAGAAATCAGCTACATTTCTTTATACTAACAATAAAATATCAGAAAGGGAATGTAAAATAACAATACCTTTCAAAATCACAGCCCTCCAAATAAAATACTTCGGAATAAACCTGACCAAGGAGGTGAAAGACTTATATGCTAAAAACTATAAAACATTAAGAAAGATAACTGAAGATGACTCAAAGATATGGAAAGAAATCCTATGCTCTTGGATTCAAAGAATTAATATTGTTAAAATGGCCATACTACTGAAAGCAATCTACAGATTTAATGCAATCCCTATCAAATGACCCATGACATCTTTCACAGAACTAGAACAAATAGTTGTAAAATTTATATGGAACCACAAAAGACCCAGAATTGCCAAAGCAATCCTGAGGAAAAAGAACAAAGCAGGAGGCATAACCTTCCCAGACTTCAGACATACTACAGAGCTACAGAAATCAAACCAGCATGGTATTGGCACAAAAACAGACAAATGGATCAATGGAACAGAATAGACAGCCCAGAAATAAATACACGCAACTACTGTCAATTAAATCTTGGATAAAAAAGTCAAAAATATATAATGTGAAAAAGACAGTCTCTTTAGCAAGTGCTGTTGGAAAAGTTGGACAGCCACATGTAAACTGATGAAGTTGAAGCACACCCTACACAAAATAACCTCAAAATTGTTTAAAGACTTAAACATAAGACATGACATAATAAAACTCCTAGAAGAGATCACAGGCAAAACATTCTCTGACATAAATCGTACCAATGTTTTCTTAGGTCAGTCTTTCAAGGCAATGGAAATAAAAACAAAAATAAACAAATGGGACCTTGTCAAACTTACAAGCTTTTGCACAGCAAAGGAAACCATAAACAAAACAAAAAAACAACCTATGGAATGGCAGAAAATATTTGCAAATGATGTGACGGACAAGGGCTTAATTTCCAAAATATACAAACAGCGCATACTAACTCAACAACAAAAAAACAAACAACCCAATCAAAAGATGGGCAGAAAACATAAATAGACATTTCTCTAAAGAATACATAAGGATGGCCAAAAGGCACATAGAAAGATGCTCAACATCATTATTAGAGAAACGCAAATCAAAACTACAATGAGGTACCACCTCACACAGGTCAGAATGGCCATCATGAAAACTCTGTAAAATAACAAATGTTGGAGAGGATGTGGAGGAAAGGGAACCCTCCTACACCACTAGTGGGAATGTAAGTTGGTGTGGCTGCTATGGAAAACAGTATGGAGGTTCCTCAGAAAACTAAAAATAGAATTACTATATGAGCCAGCAATCCCACTCCTGGGCATATATCCAGACAAAACTGTAATCCAAAAAGATACATGTACCCCTATGTTCATAGCAGCACTATTCACAATAGCCAGGACATGGAAACAGTCTTAATGTCCATCAACTGATGAATGGATAAAGAAGATGTGGTACATATATACAATGGAATGCTACTCAGCCATATAAAAGAACAATGGTATTTGCAGCAACAAGAGATTATCATACTAAGTGAAGAAAGTCAGAAAGACAAATACCACATGATGTCACTTATATGTGGAGTCTAAAATATGACACAAATGAACCTATGTACGAGACAGAAACAGACTCACGCTCATAGAGAACAGACTTGTTTCCAAGGGGGAAGAGGGTGGGGGAGGGATGGAGTGGGAGGTTGGGGTGAGCGGATGTAAGCTATTATATATAGAATGGATAAACAACAAGGTCCTACTGTATAGCACAGAGAAGTATATAGTCAGTATCCTATGATAAACCATAATGGAAAATAATATATAAAAACGAATGTATATATATATATGTACAGCCAAATCACTTTGCTGTATAGCAGAAATTAACACAACATTGTAAATAAACTATTATCCTTCAATTAAAAAAAAGAAAAAACATAAATACAATTCACCCTATCACTGGTCTAAAAACAAAACAGAAAACAGCTTAAGAGGCAATCAGCAAACTTCAATACCCGTTCATGATAAAAACTCTCAGAACCAGGAATAAAAGGGAATTTCCTCAACACAAGTGGGCTAGGATTGGCAAATTTTTTCTGTAAAAGGCTAGAGAGTTAATATTTTAGGCTTTCTGGGACTTTCATCCAGACTGTCTCTGTCACAACTCTTCAACTCTGTGGTTTTAAGTGCAAAAGAAGCCACAGACAATGGGTAAACAAATGGTGGGGCTATGTTCCAATAAAACTTTATTTACAAAACAGGTGGCCAACGAGATTTGGCCCTCCCAGTTTCTCACACCTATTAAACTCCCCAAAAAGCTAGCAAACATCACACTTAGGGTGAAAGACTGAATTTCTCCAGCTAATATCACTCACTGTAGACAAGGCCAAGAGTTAAAAACTCTACAGGGGTCCATACTTACGGAAATTCCTACACTTTTGTGAGTTTTTACCTCCAGGAGCCCTACCAGAACTTCTCACGGTGTCTACGTACTTCTAGCAGGGGGAAGGGAAAAGCAGACATTTGAAAATACTGATCTTAACAAGACCTGCACTCAAGTGATTTTGGCAGAGCCTAATCGAAGTGGGTTTTACCAGGGCCTAACCGATGTGGAGGCAGGGAAATACCCAACTCCAGCCCCCTCTAACCTTCCTGTCCTACCTAAGGAGTGAAAAAAAACTGAGAAGCACTGGTGAAGTTCACAGATGAGGTACATGCTCACTTAAAGACTGCCAGCTAATCAAAGGACTACAGAACACTTCTCCTACCCAACCCCCAGCCTCATCACCATATCATTAAAGACCTATTTATCAGATTTCCTTTAACCCAGTATATCACACACATTAGGCTTTTGACAGAAAATTACAAGGCATACAAAAGGGATTAAAACACAGTCTGAAGAGTCAAAGCAAGCATCAGAACACGACTCTGATACGGCAGGGATGTTGAGATTGTGAGGCTGGGAACTTAAGATCAGTGCAATAAATATGATAACACCTCTCATGGAAAAAACAACGTGCAAGAACAGATGGGTCATGTAAGCAGAGAGTTGGAAATTCTAAGAAAGTCAAAAAGAAATGTTAGAAATCAAAAGCAGGCATCTTATCCATTTAATTAACCATCTTAGGTGGGATATATCTTCATGTTTTCAGCCCAATCACCCAACATATTTTCTTTCCAGGATCTAATGATATCACAGTTACCTTGTTTCACTCACTCTTATTGCATGAAAGACAATGAAGTATTTTAAAAGCACAATTTTGTTATGCAGATGTGCCCACTAGTGACAACTGTAACACTTTCTCATCAAAGGCCAAAACCCTAGAGGCAGGAATCCCTGGTATTAATCGTGTACCTGTGTCCTGTTAAGTCTGTGACAGTGCATAGGCTTTATTATTTTCATAATAAATCCTAGAATTCTATCAAAAGCTGGTGTAGGTACTTATCTTTATAATCTGGTGGGAAATTGGAACCCATCAAGCTGCCCAAGGTAGAAGAGACATTTCCAACAGAAAGAACGGGAGTGAAAGCCAAAAAAGGGTGTAACGCTCCATCCCTTTGGTTGAGAACCGTCTTTTCTCATTGTTTCTACTTTGGCAAGTTAATACAAAAGGTGTAACTCCCTTCAGATTTAATTTATACTTTCTACCAAGGTCAAGCCACTAGTGCATATTATAATAGAGTTCTTTGTCACAGCAAGTGTAATTACTTAGAGATATACTGAATTTAGATTACCAAGTCAAGCCAGCAAGATGGGAGACCCTCAGGGGAAATACTATCTCTGCATTTCCTAAATACCCACAGTTCCTTTAATTTTCATGATCACTAAGGTACAACTGGGAAGCCCTTGCTTGTTGATTGGGGGTGGGGGTGTGGATGGGAGTCACTGAGTTTACCTGGGTGTACTGTTCCAAAACTGTGGCTGCGTCACCGTGCTTCCTCTGCTCAGCTAGCTTTCCTGCAAAGACAATAAGCATCTGAGCACAGTCGGCTTACTAAGAACGGTATTCCCAAAACTCAAGTTGAAACGGTTTTAGGTGGTACTATTTAAATCAAAATGGTCTCCTACAAACTGGAGATTGAGCTCTACAGAGTATACATTCAAAGTGAACTGCTTTAAAATAGCATTTTCAAGTGTTCCCCAAGACTGCTCGAAGAATCATAAAAGGCAGGACCAAGAAACCATTCTCAGGTCAAGTACGTTTGTGAAGCACTGGGTAAGATAGAGTTAAGCATTCTTTTGCTGAAATGCTTCATTAATATGTCTTTATTGTGTATCAAACTATATAATTTGTGAATTTCTATGAGAGAGGCAGGAATACCATGGGGTCCTATCTTAAATGGCAGTTACAATCAAAATTTAGCATGGGATGTGAAAATCACATACAGTCAAAATCAGTCATGAAAAATGCTTACAAAGGCACACATATGGGAAACTGACCTAGCATCTCGCACTAATCCATTTTTTCCTCTAATAGGAAGAGGCTGCTGTTTCTTTGGTTGAGCACTAGATGGGGGTAGTTGGCTTATGTCAGGGGTCTTGCAGTATCTTCAGATCCGAGACTCATTCTCAGCCCAGTTGAGATAATTACACTATGAGAGGCACACAGAACCCAGAGTTAACTAAGGGGCTGGCAGAGTCACGACTCCCATTTCATGCTAACTCCAGGGCATATTATCGCTGACAAAACCAGGAAGAGTCATCTCCACTGTTTCAAAAGCTATCTTTTCTTCCTTTTGGTGACTTGTGTAAACTAAGTTAAATGTACACATGAAGTGACTCCACCTTGTAACATTTCTCAAAAATCTTTGAGCACTGTCTTCTCCGCCTTTTTCTGCTAAGCATCTGGGAGAACTAGGTGCACTCCATTATAAGGCATGACACACAGCAAGCTAAAAGTTGAAAAGGATGTAAGAGAAGATAACAGACACCAAAAACAGAACTAGAAATTTTAAACTACAAATAACAGCCATCTCCACCATGTGAGAACACAGCAAGGCAGTCATCTGCACGCCAACAAGAGAGCTTTTATCAGAAACCAACCCCGATGCCCGTTGGTTTGGGACTTGCAGCTTCCACAACTGATTCCTTCCAGGAGACCACAGTACAGCAGATCATCCTGTCTCCTTGGGTTTCTCTTGCCTGTGACAGTTTCTCAGGCTTTCCTTGTTTTTCAAGACTTTGACACTTTGGAGGAGGACTGGTCAGCTGTGTGGATGAAAGGCTCTTGGTGCTGCAACCAGGAGTCAGTGCTGTGCCTCTGAGGTGGGAGAGGCAACTTCAGGACACTGGTCCACAAGAGACCTCCCAGCTCCACATAATATCAAACAGAGAAAATCTCCCAGAGATCTCCATCTCAACACCAGCACCCAACTTCACTAAACGACCAGCAAGCTACAGTGCTGGACACCTATGCCAAACAACTAGCAAGACAGGAACACAACCCCACCCATTAGTAGAGAGGCTGCCTAAAATCATGATAAGTCCACAGACACCCCAAAACACACCGCCAGACGTGGACCTACCCACCAGAAAGACAAGATCCAGCCTCATCCACCAGAACACAGGCACTAGTCCCCTCCACCAGGAAGCCTACACAACCCACTGAACCAACTTTAGCCACTGGGGACAGACACCAAAAACAACGGGAACTACAAACCTGCAGCCTGTAAAACGGAGACCCCAAACACAGTAAGATAAGCAAAATGAGAAGACAGAAGAACACACAGCAGATGAAGGAGCAAGATAAAAACCTGCCAGACCTAACAAATGAAGAGGAAATAGGCAGTCTACCTGAAAAAGAATTCAGAATAATGATAGTAAAGATGATCCAAAATCTTGGAAATAGACAAAATGCAAGAAACATTTAACAAGGACCTGGAAGGACTAAAGAGGAAACAAGTAACGATGAACAACACAATAAATGAAATTAAAAATACTCTATATGGGATCAATAACAGAATAACTGAGGCAGAAGAACGGATAAGTGACCTGGAAGATAAAATAGTGGAAATAACTACTGCAAAGCAGAATAAAGAAAAAGGAATGAAAAGAACTGAGGACAGTCTCAGAGACCGCTGGGACAACATTAAATGCACCAACATTCGAATTATAGGGGTTCCAGAAGAAGAAGAGAAAAAGAAAGGGACAGAGAAAATATTTGAAGAGATTAGAGTTGAAAACTTCCCAAATATGGGAAAGGAAATAGTTAATCAAGTCCAGGAAGCACAGAGAGTCCCATACAGGAAAAATCCAAGGAGAAACACGCCAAGACACATAATAATCAAACTGTCAAAAATTAAATACAAAGAAAACATATTAAAAGCAGCAAGGGAAAAACAACAAATAACACACCAGGGAATCCCCATAAAGTTAAGAGCTGATCTTTCAGTAGAAACTCTGCAAGCCAGAAGGTAGTGGCAGGACATATTTAAAGTGATGAAGGAGAAAAACCTGCAACCAAGATTACTCTACCCAGCAAGGATCTCATTCAGATTTGATGGAGAAATTAAAACCTTTACAGACAAGCAAAAGCTGAGCGAGTTCAGCATCACCAAACCAGCTTTACAACAAATGCTAAAGGAACTTGTCTAGGCAAGAAACAACAAGAGAAGGAAAAGACCTACGCTAACGAACCCAAAACAATTAAGAAAATGGGAATAGGAACATACGTATCGATAATTACCTTAAATGTAAATGGACTAAATGCTCCCACCAAAAGACACAGATTGGCTGAATGGATAGTAAAACAAGACCCATATATATGCTGTCTATGAGAGACCCACTTCAGACCTAGAGACACATACAGACTGAAAGTAAGGGGAGGAAAAAGATATTCCATGCAAATGAAAACCAAAAGAAAGCTGGAGTAGCAATTCTCATATCAGACAAAATAGACTTTAAAATAAAGACTATTACAAGAGACAAAGAAGGACACTGCATAATGATCAAGGGATCGATCCAAGAGGAAGATATAACAATTGTAAATATTTATGCACCCAACATAGGAACACCTCAATACATAAGGCAAATACTAACAGCCATAAAAGGAGAAATCAACAGTAACACATTCATAGTAGGGGACTTTAACACCCCACTTTCACCAATGGACAGATCATCCAAAATGAAAATAAAGAAGGAAACACAAGCTTTAAATGATACATTAAACAAGATGGACTTAATTGATATTTATAGGACATTCCATCCCAAAACAACAGAATACACATTTTTCTTAACTGCTCATGGAACATTCTCCAAGATAGATCATATCTTGGGTCACAAATCAAGCCTTGGTAAATTTAAGAAAATTGAAATTGTATCAACTATCTTTTCCTACCACAACACTATGAGACTAGATATCAATTACAGGAAAGGATCTGTAAAAAATACAAATACATGGGGGCTAAACAATACACTACTTAATAACGAAGTGATCACTGAAGAAATCAAAGAGGAAATCAAAAAATACCTACAAACAAATGACAATGGAGACAGGACGACCCAAAACCTATGGGATGCAGCGAAAGCAGTTCTACGAGGCAAGTTCATAGAAATACAATCCTACCTTAAAAAACAGGAAACATCTCGAATAAACAACCTAACTTTGCACCTAAAGCAATTAGAGAAAGAACAACCAAAAAACCCCAAAGTTAGCAGAAGTAAAGACATCATAAAAATCAGATGAGAAATAAATGAAAAAGAAATGAAGGAAACGAGAGCAAAGATCAATAAAACTAAAACCTGGTTCTTTGAGAAGATAAACAAAATTGATAAACCATTAGCCAGACTCGTCAAAAAAAAAGGGAGAAGACTCAATTCAATAGAATTAGAAGTGAAAAAGGAGAAGTAACAACTGACACTGCAGAATACAAAAGATCATGAGAGATTACTACAAGCAACTCTATGCCAATAAAATGGACAACCTGGAAGAAATGGACAAATTCTTAGAAATGCACAACCTGCCAAAAGTGAATCAGGAAGAAATAGAAAATATGAACAGACCCATCACAAGCACTGAAATTGAAACTGTGATTAAAAATCTTCCAACAAACAAAAGCCCAGGACCAGATGGCCTCACAGGTGAATTCTATCAAACACTTAGAGAAGAGCTAACACCTATCCTTCTCAAACTATTCCTAAATATAGCAGAGGGAGGAACACTCCCAAACTCATTCTACGATGCCACCATCACCCTGATACCAAAACCAGACAAAGATGTCATAAAGAAAGAAAACGACAGGCCAATATCACTGATGAACATACATGCAAAAATCCTCAACAAAATACTAGCCAACAGAATGCAACAGCACATTAAAAGGATCATACAGCATGATCAAGTGGGGTTTATTCCAGGAATGCAAGGATTCTTCAATAAACGCAAATCAATCAACGTGATACACCATATTAATGAATTGAAGGAGAAAAAACATATGATCATCTCAATAAATGCAGAGAAAGCTTTCGACAAAATTCAACACCCATTTATGATAAAAACCCTGCAGAAAGTAGGCATAGAGGGAACTTTCCTCAACATAATAAAGGCCATATATGACAAACCCACAGCCAACATCGTCCTCAATGGTGAAAAACTGAAAGCATTTCCACTAAGATCAGGAACAAGACAAGGTTGCCCACTCTCACCACTCTTATTCAACATAGTTTTGGAAGTTTTAGCCACAGCAATCAGAGAAGAAAAGGAAATAAAAGGAATCCAAATCGGAAAAGAAGTAAAGCTGTCACTGTTTGCAGATGACATGCCACTCTACATAGAGAATCCTAAAGATGCTACAAGAAAACTACTAGAGCTAATCAATGAATTTGGGAAAGTAGCAGGATACAAAATTAATGCATAGAAATCTCTGGCATTCCTATACACTAATGAAAAATCTGAAAGCGAAATCAAGAAAACACTCCCATTTACCACTGCAACAAAAAGAATAAAATATCTAGGAATAAACCTACCTAAGGAGACAAAAGACCTGTATGCAGAAAATTATAAGACACTGATGAAAGAAATTAAAGAGGATACAAATAGATGGAGAGATATACCATGTTCTTGGATTGGAAAAACGAACATTGTGAAAATGACTCTACTACCCAAAGCAATCTAGAGATTCAGTGCAATCCCTATCAAACTACCACTGGCATTTTTCACAGAACTACAACAAAAAATTTCACAATTTGTATGGAAACACAAAAGACCCCGAATAGCCAAAGCAATCTTCAGAACGAAAAATGGAGCTGGAGGAATCAGGCTTCCTGACTTCAGACTATACTACAAAGCTACAGTAATCAAGACAGTATGGTACTGGCAGAAAAACAGAAAGATCAATGGAACAGAATAGAAAGCCCAGAGATAAACCCACGCACGTATGGTCACCTTATCTTTGATAAAGGAGGCAAGAATGTACAGTGGAGAAAGGACAGCCTCTTCAATAAATGGTGCTGGGAAAACTGGACAGGTACATGTAAAAGTATGAGGTTAGATTACTCCCTAACACCATACACAAAAATAAGCTAAAAATGGATTAAAGACCTAAAGGTAACGCCAGAAACTATCAAACTCTTAGAGGAAAACATAGGCAGCACACTCTATGACATAAATCACAGCAAGATTCTTTTTGACCCACCTCCTAGAGAAATGGAAATAAAAACAAAAATAAACAAATGGGACCTAATGAAACTTAAAAGATTTTGCACGGCAAAGGAAACCATAAACAAGACCAAAAGACTACCCTCAGAATGGGAGAAAATATTTGCTACTGAAGCAACTGACAAAGGATTGATCTCCAAAATTTACAGGCAGCTCATGCAGCTCAATAACAAAAAAACAAACAACCCAATCCAAAAATGGGCAGAAGACATAGACATTTCTTCAAAGATGATATACAGACTGCCAACAAACACATGAAAGAATGGTCAACATCATTAATCATTAGAGAAATGCAAATCCAAACTACAATGAGATATCATCTCACACCAGTCAGAATGGCCATCATCAAAAAATCTAGAAACAATAAATGCTGGAGAGGGTGTGGAGAAAAGGGAACACTCTTGCACTGCTGGTGTGAATGTGAATTGGTACAGCCACTATGGAGAACAGTATGGAGGTTCCTTAAAAAACTACAAATACAAGTACCATATGACCCAGCAATCCCACTACTGGGCATATACCCTGAGAAAACCATAATTCAAAAAGAGTCATGTACCAAAATGTTCATTGCAGCTCTATTTATAATAGCCGGGACATGGAAACAACCTAAGTGTCCATCATCGGACGAACTGATAAAGAAGATGTGGCACATATTATACAATGGAATATTACTCAGCCATAAAAAGAAACAAAATTGAGTTATTTGTAGTGAGGTTGATGGACCTAGAGTCTGTCATACAGAGTGAAGTAGTCAGAAAGAGAAAGACAAATACCGTATGCTAACACATATATATGGAATTTAAGAAAAAAAATGTCATGAAGAACCTAGGGGTAAGACAGGAATAAAGACACAGACCTACTAGACAATGGACTTGAGAATATGGAGAGGGGAAGGGTAAGCTGTGACAAAGTGAGAGAGTGGCATGGACATATATACACTACCAAACGTAAATTAGACAGCTCGTGGGAAGCAGCTGCATAGAACAGGGAGATCAGCTCGGTGCTTTGTGACCACCTAGAGGGGTGGGATAGGGAGTGTGGGGGGGAGGGAGACGCAAGAGGGAAGAGATGTAGGAACATATGTATATGTATAACTGATTCACTTTGTTAAAAAAATTTTAAAAAGAAAAAAAAATAAACTACAAATAACAAGTTTCTAGAGCAGAAGCATCAACAGAGCCAGAATGAAGACTTAGTAAAGTAGGGACTTCTCAGTATTTGTAAAACAAGTTCAGGTTGGAAATTGAAAGGGCTTATAGAAGAGTCCACAGATATAATAACCAGAAAATGCCAGAAACAGAAAAGTGATAATCTCACACATTTTTATAATCCCAAAGGAAAAAAAAACAATGTGAAATTACTCAAAAGAATATGTACGTACATTTAACAGGATATAGTTTGGATTTTTTTTCAGGACTGCTTTTTATGGGGAGATCATAACAGCATTTACAAGACTCTTAAAAAGGTGGGGGGAAAATATACCAGCCACTCACTCACTTCAAGCACGGCTGAGAGGGCCAGAGCCCCACCCGTCTCTTCGCCCAGGCACTCTGGGAATGTCACTCCACTCTAAGAAATCAGACTGTGGAATAACCTCACCGCCAGTTCAGGCAATCCCTAGATCCTGACACAGCTAAACTGCCTTTGCTTTCACTCTGCTTATACATTTGGCTTCATTTCTGAAAATTGCTATTATGGTTTCCAATGATCTATTGGCTATATTTGAACAGTCCCACTCGGAAATTCTTTACATTCTCGCAGGGCACATTGCTACCCAGCTACACTGTACCCGGTGTCCTGTAAAGTGTAAGTTTGGTGAATGAGGTAGAGAAAAATGTTAGCTAGATCTTTTCCAACTTTTGAGTGTTCTCTCAGGATTCCAGCTTTTCCCCTCCCCGAGGACTTGAATACAGATGTGGAGAAAATCCACCTTCAACTCTGCCTAAGAGATGGCAGATCCGCACCATGGGAGGACTTGTCAGTGCCATGAGAGAGACAAGTAAACTGCTTTCTTTATTGTGCCATTGTATTTGGGGAACTCTCGTAGCAGTTTAATTTTTACTCTACCTAATAAGCCACTCCAAATTAACCTTTACCCATGCACATGACAGTGCACCAAGGTGTGCTCCCACCTGACACACGTCTGCAAAACTGCCAAACAAAACCACAGAGACACAAAGCCATTAGAGAAGTTATCTGGGAGAACCTAATGGCGTGTTTACCTGCCAGAGTTCTGCCCAGGCCAGCCAGCTGGTCTTTGGTCAAGTGAAGCTGGGCTGCCACACAGAGAGCTTGCTGCCAACTGCCACAAGCCACAAAGGCACTGAGAGCTTTCTCGTGGGCACCAGTGTGGGCAAACACGAGCCCTGCTGGCACACACAGGTGCTCCTGCAGCAGGTGTTCCCCATAAGCAATGCTGATGTCCTGGGACAGGAAGAGACAAAGGGTTGGTGAGGACAGGTGATAACTGTTTTTTTAAATCTCCAAGGTAGGCTGCCTCGGTCATTATACTTGAAACTCCCTGGAATGACTTAGAAAAACCCTGTGGATGACCAGTGAATTCAATCTTTCTTCCACTCAAAACCTTACTGAGGATGTGCCATGTATTCATCCAACAAAAAATTACTGAGTACTATTCAGGGCAGTGGGAGTAACACAGCAAAGCAAAAAATAAAGCCAAACATAGCAAAAACAAACAAACAGAAAAAATAAACAGTAACAAGAACCACTCCCAACTTCCTGCTCTTGTGGTGAAAGAGTACGAACTTATAAACACACTGTGGTCAACAGCTAATGGCAGATAGTGGTAAAGGGCCAGAGCGATGGGAGTGCTGTTTCAGAGGGCTGTGAGGATTAGAAGCCACGTGAAGAGTTATGGGACAGTACTCCACGCCAAGAGCACAGAAAGCACCATGGCCATCGGGCAGGAATGGGTATGGAATGCACAGGAAAGAATAACAAAAAGGCTGGTATGACTGAAGCACAGAGGGCACAGGAGACAAACATAAGGCAAATGAGAGCAAAGAGGCAGGCTTTGGCCAAATTCTCTATTCCCCAGGCTCAGTATGAGGCAGGGAAACAGGGGGACATAACACGGGGTCCCTGCCCTTAAGGAAACCCACAGCCTGGTGGGGCAACAAATCAGTAGATAGCAGATTGATAAATGCCCTTCCCAAGTTTAGAACAGGGTGCTCTGGGAGCTCAGTGTTTGGCACCTCAGCCAGGAACGGCTTTCTGGCAGAGGAGACCCGAGAGTTTAGAAGGACAGGGGGGCTGAAGGAAGTGGAGGAAGAGGGCTGCCAGAGGCAGCTGACGATAAAGAAGCAGGCAGGGGCCAGATGACAGAAAGACGTGTGCAATTTGTGGACAAACTGAAAATGGTGGTGATGATGGCACGGGCTCCATATCCCAGGTCGGCCACCTCACGTCCCAGGTCCTGAGGCAAGGTGGTTCCTCATTTGAAAATTGTGCACAACACCTACCAGGTTGTTGTAAGAATTATAATACATTTAGCTGATAAGCAAAGTATCTGCATATGAGAAAAGCTAAACAGATGTTTGTTCAAACAAGCGAACCAAACTTTATGTAGAAATACATGGGAAAGATCAGCACTATTCAGGAAGATCGTGAGTTTGGGCTGGAGGAGGGGCAGGATGGAAACTGCCATGGTATTCCCGAGGAGGATCCAGAGACAACGCCTAGGTTTCTTGCCTGGGCAAGTTCTTCAGAAGAGGAACAGGTCAGGGCCTTTCTCCCAGATAAGAAGTTCAAGATGAGGCTAATTAGTTTGAAGATAAATCTTGAAACCAAGGACAGTGTCAGGGACTCAGGAGCCTCATCCTTCTCCAACTAAAGCACAAAGCAAAATCAGGAGAGCCTCATTTCACATGCTACACACCTTGTACTGCTGCGAGTTTGGTGGATATAACTTCAGAGCTTCGTTATACAAGTTTTTATCTTTTATTAAGTTTAAGCATTCTGGGAAGTACTCCGGTCCTACAGGAATAAGATTCATACACACACAAGCTTGAGACTTGGGAAGCATAATGGATTTCATTTCTACCAATGGTCCCTACATAAAATCAACAAGGGACCTTTTTAAGACCTGCATAATTACAGTATCTGGAGAACGGGAATGCAGGAGTGTGAGCTTTAATGAGCACCACTGCAGATTCTGAGGTATGAGAAGCACCAATTGGAATGAGAGTTCTACTTAAAAGGAATTTTACACTACCTCTGATGAATGACCATCCAGCCCAGTGTTTGCTCAGCCTCCTTAGTAAGAATCACCTGGGGAGCTTATTAACCATACACACGCCTGAGTCCCGTCCCAGCCCAGCTGAACCAGATCCTCCAAGGAAGCCAGAAGCTGAATGCTTAACAAGCACCCCAGGTGCCTCTTCCTTGTCCCCGTCTCAGCCCTTAGGAAAGAGTCACAACTGCTGAAGCGTGAGGCTCCAGTACTGGTCAGGGATGGGGTGAAGCACAACACCCGGCATCGTGCTGCTTCGACTCCACATCACTGCCAATCAAAACTGTGTCAGGGCACTGCCAGTAGGCACGGCCACTCAGACAAGCTGGGTTTCCTTCAGGTGTCTGCAAACACCACGAGAAGAGTGAATTATCAACCAATTTTGATTTTAAGACACTGAAGTGAATTTCGAGGATGATCACTCTTGACTCAGAAGCATCTGCTCTATCTTAGCTATGGAGCTCCTCCCGTTCATTCAAAGACATTTGCTTTACCCTCAGCTTTTCAAAACATATGATAAAAATAAGGTGCGCGTACGTAATTGTTAACATTTTGAGGTGTGGAAATTGAAATCTGTCT
>NW_021699011.1:0-280 GCF_005190385.1 Monodon monoceros
GGAGGTAGAGACTGCTTCGACTACCATTTTAGAGGTTGGGCCACCCTGGTTGAAAACCACAGCACCTTCTATTCCTAAACTGCTTGAATCAGCGGGTGCACGTTAGGACACACGAAGTCAGGCCCCATTTGGAGCAGATTGCCTTTGGGAATGGTAGAATGTAAAATGTGAAGGGGAATGCTCTGGAGGAGCTTTGTTATGGCAGGTGGGCCAGCATGAGACCATTCAGATTCTCCAAGGCTCCAGAGATTACTTGGCTGGGAGCATCCCTCTGATGTGG
>NW_021699011.1:380-688 GCF_005190385.1 Monodon monoceros
TTTGGTCCGACTCAGAGAAGGAAAGAGACAACTCTGCCCTTAGCCTGGTCAAGCCTACGCGAAGGAACATTTGCGGCAGGCTTTGATAGTGTGGCAATGAGAGACAACCTTCTTTAGGAGGGGACTCCCTTTTGCCGACCTCGAAAAACCAAAGATGGGACATTCGTTTACTGGGGCTGTTGCAGAGGCGATGTGCCCGGGAGGTAGAGACTGCTTCGACTACCATTTTAGAGGTTGGGCCACCCTGGTTGAAAACCACAGCACCTTCTATTCCTAAACTGCTTGAATCAGCGGGTGCACGTTAGGAC
>NW_021699011.1:788-1362 GCF_005190385.1 Monodon monoceros
CCAAGGCTCCAGAGATTACTTGGCTGGGAGCATCCCTCTGATGTGGTGGGGGAACTTCTACCTTAATAGGACCTGGCTGGGCATCCGGGGGAGGCAGAATAAATGGTTTATTAACTACGAGAGCGAGAGACTCACCTGGGGGGTTCCACAAAAGCACTTATAAAGACTTGTACCTGGATTCTTGAGCCAACCCCAAGAAAACTTATCTAGATGTGGAGTAGGGTTCAGGAAGCTGCACTTTTAATAAGCTTCCTGGGCAGTCCCGCCACAGTGGTCCATGGATAGAATGACCAAATTATTGTGTATTCCCGGTTGCTTTTGGGAGTCAAAGCGGGCAATATGAGAAACCGCAGCAGCCCTACGTATAAACAGGGAATATTCAAGGCAAACAGAGGTGTTTAGTTATTCTATGCATGAATCAGATTTGAGAAAAGCTAGGCTGCTGGTTAAAGAACACAACCCTTACGACAGACAGACCAGATTCTGTCCTACTTACTTGTGTGATTTTGACCAAGTTCTTTTATCCTTCTGACTGTTTCTTCATATGGAAACGAGCTATGGCTGTACATTTAGC
>NW_021699012.1:0-8782 GCF_005190385.1 Monodon monoceros
CAACACAGCCTATGGCACTTCCACTTATGGTCCTATAGCTTAGGGAAGTTAAAATCAAAAACACACAGTCACCCCAAAGTTTGAGACGGCTCTCTTTACAAGAAGCTCGTCTACGGTACAAGTTAAATATCCAAGAAAGCAAAAATTGGATAAAGAAGATGTGGTACGCACGTACAATGGAATATCACTCAGCAATGAAATCTACGTCATCAGGCCCGTAGCGGCATAATGAGTGGATTCAGGTACAATGATTCTACGAGAAATAAGTCACACAGAAAAACAAATATCATAAGATATCACTAATACATGGAATGTAAACTTGGCTACACATGAACTGAATTACAAAACAGAACAGGGACTCAAATTTAGAAAACCAACGTATGCTTGCTTATGGGGAAAGGTGAGTTGGGGTGCTGCATAAAACCAGAGACTTAAATTAGCACAGATACCGTTCCATAAGCCAAATATCTAATAGAAAAGACCTACTCCTTGCTCAACGAAATGGACTCAACACCCCATATTCAATGCCTGGGAATATACCTGACAAGTAAGAATCTTAAAACCCATGGATTTATATGTCTCCATAAGGAAATCAAGCGTGTGTACAGCGGCCTAAACGCAGCTGTGAAAATCCGATAAATCCCATTATCAAACTAAATTTCAAAAACAAAACACAATGACAGTGAAATATAGAGCAATTCTTAAATAATTCATTCAGGCCTTGTGTTGCAACCTGGATTTACCACATATACACCCAGAGCTGGGTGAGACATAAGGCTGGACACTTCAGGCTGATAGCGTTGGTGAGGTTCGGTGAGCAAACGCAGACCCTTTGAAGTCATACTGCATGGTACCCATTCCATGGGTCCCAACTCTCCAGGTTGAAGGGATTCTTCCTTCAGATAAAACATGCATGGGAAACCCAGAGTATGGTCCACCATGTGGTTGGGAAACGTTTTCAAAGGCATCTCAGTTTTCGTCCCCTGTTACTCGGGTTCACCATTCCAGACGCTTTACTAACACTCTCCCCACTTGGAGAGTCAGTGCCTTTAACCTCCTCTTTGGCACAGTTTGCAATTTCTGCGCAAGATGAACAGGAATAGGGAGAAACAATGAGAGACTAGCTGTAGGTGTCTGCACGGGCAAATGGAACGCTCATTTCCCACCAGGAAGAGGAATTAACCAAAGGCTCAGCGTGCCCTGCCGGAAACAGATTAGGGCCTGAAGCAGTCTTGTGGTTTTGCGGCCAGCTCACAAGAAAGCGAGTTGAAGAAAGGAGCTCAGGGGCACTGTAATTCACAAACCTGCAGAGTTATGAATGACAGCTATCGTCCACAAATGTATTGAAGTAAGTCTTCGAAGAGGACTTGAAAGTGGGGCAGAATTTCAGGAAAACGATTTCAGGGGGTAGACTGGAATTGCACTTAAAGCATAGGAAAAGAGGCAGAATGTCGACAATGATGCACTTGGCCAAAAAGTGCATATGCGTTTTTTCCTGGATATATTCAGGAAAAAACGCATACGCCTTTTTTGGCCAAACAAGCAAGCGTGTAAAGGAAATCTGCCCTACAATGATGTCTCACTGCCCCCCGGTCAAAAGGGCCATCTGAAATAAGTGTAAAATCTAGAAAGGCAGGACAGGTCATGGAGAACAGGGAGTCTTGTTATGGTGATGGGCGGGATGTAAATTGCCAACAGCCACTCTGGAGAAGTGTATGGCATTTCCTGAAACACGTAGGAAACAAAGCAACACAGCCTATGGCACTTCCACTTATGGTCCTATAGCTTAGGGAAATTAAAATCAAAAACACACAGCCACCCCAAAGTTTGGGACGGCTGTGTTTACAAGAACCTCGTCTACGGTACAAGTTAAATATCCGAGAAAGCAAAAATTGGATAAAGAAGATGTGGTACGCACGTACAATGGACTATCACTCAGCAATGAAATCTACGTCATCAGGCCCGTAGCGGCATAATGAGTGGATTCAGGTACAATGACTCTACGAGAAATAAGTCACACAGAAAAACAAACATCATAAGATATCACTAATACACGGAATGTAAACTTGGCTACACATGAACTGAATTACAAAACAGAACAGGGTCTCAAATTTAGAAAACCAAGTTATGCTTGCTTATGGGGAAAGGTGAGTTGGGCTGCTGAATAAAACCTGAGACTTAAATTAGCACAGATACCCTTCCATAATCCAAATATCTAATAGACAAGACCTACTCCTTGCTCAACGAAATGGACTCAACACCCCATATTCAATGCCTGGGAATATACCTGACAAGTAAGAATCTTAAAACCCATGGATTTATATGTCTCCATAAGAAAATCAAGCGTGTGTACAGCGGCCTAAATGCAGCAGTGAAAATCCGATAAATCCCATTATCAAAATAAATTTCAAAAACAAAACACAATGACAGTGAAATTGAGAGCAATTCTTAAATAATTCATTCAGGCCTTGTGATGCAACCTGGATTTACCACATCTACACCCAGAGCTGAGTGAGACATATGGTTGGACACTTCGGGCTGATAGCCTTGGGGAGGTTTAATGAGCAAATGCAGACCCTTTGAAGTCATACTGCATGGTACCCATTCCATGGGTCCCAACTCTCCAGGTTTAAGGGATTCTTCCTTCAGCTAAAACATGTATGGGAACCCACAGTATGGTGTACTGTGTAACCGGGAAACGTTTTCAAATGCATCTCAGTTTTCCTCCCCTTTTACTCGGGTTTACCATTCCAGTCTCTTTACTAAAACTATCCCCTCTTGGGGAGTCAGTGCCTTTAACCTCCTGTTTGGCACAGTTTGCAATTTCTGCGCAAGATGGACAGGAATAGGGAGAACCAATGAGAGACTAGCTGTAGGTGTTGGCACGAGCAAATATAACGCTCATTTCCCACCAGGAAGAGGCATTAACCAAAGGCTCCGCATGCCGTTCCGGAACCAGATTAGGGCCTGAAACAATCCTACGGGTTTGCAGCCAGCGCACAAGAAAGCGAGTTGAAGAAAGGAGCTCAGGGTCACTGTAATTCACAAACCTGCAGAGTTATAAATGACAGCTATCGTCCAAAAATATATTGAAGGAAGGCTCCGAAGAGGACTTGTAAGCGGGGCAGAATTGCAGGAAAACGATTTCAGGGGTTAGACTGGAATTGCCTTTAAAGCATAGGAAAAGAGGCAGAATGTCGACAGTGATGCAATTGGCCAAAAAGGGCGTATGTGTTTTTTCCTGAATATATTCAGGAAAAAACGCATACACAGTTTTTGGACAACCAAGCAAGCATGTTAAAGAAATCTGCACTACAATGAAGTCTCACTGCCCCCCAATTAAAAGGGTCATCTGAAAAAAGTGTAAAATCCAGAAAGGCAGCTCAGGCCCTGGAGAACATGGAGCCTTGTTATGGTGATGGGCGGGATGTAAATTGCCAACAGCCACTCTGGAGAAGTGTATGGTGTTTTCTGAAACACGTAGAAAACAAAGCAACACAGCCTATGGCACTTCCACTTATGGTCCTATAGCTTAGGGAAATTAAAATCAAAAACACACAGCCACTCCAAATTTCGGACAGCTTTGTTTACAAGAACCTCGTCTACGGTACAAGCTAAATATCTCAGAAAGCAAAAAATGGATAAAGAAGTTGTGGTACGTACGTACAATGGTATATCCTCAGCAATGAAATCTATGTCATCAGGCCTGTAGCGGCATAATGAGTGGATTCAGGTACGATGATTCTACGTGAAATAAGTCACACAGAAAAAGAAACATCTTAAGATATCACTAATACACGGTATGTAAACTTGGCTACACATGAAATGAATTACAAAACACAACAGGTTCTCACATTTAGAAAAACAACTTATGTTTGCTTATGGGGAAAGGTGAGTTGAGGTGCCGCATAAAACCAGAGAATGAAATTAGCACAGATACCGTACCATAAGCCATATATGTAATATACACGATCTACTCCTTGCTCAACAAAATGGACTCAACATCACATATTCAACCCCAAGAATATACCTGACTAGAACGAGTCTTAAAACCTATGTATTTATATGTCTCCTTAAGGGAATCCAGTGTGTGTACAGTGGCATAAACGCAGCATTGAAAATCAGCTAAATCCCATTATACAATAAATTTTAAAAACTATCACAAAGACTGTGAAATAGAGATCAATTCTTAAATAATTCATTCATGGCTTGTGATGAAACCTGGGTTTACCACATCCACACCCACAGCTGGGTTAGACATAAGGCTGGACACTTGGGGCTGATAGGATTGGTGAGGTTCGGTGAGCAAATGCAGACCGTTAGAAGTAATACTGCATGGTACCTATTCCAAGGGTCCCAGCTCTCCAGGATTAAGGGATTCGTCCTTCAGCTCAAACATGCATGGGGAACGCAGAGTATGGTCCACCATGTGATCACAAAACGTTTTTAAATGCATCTCAGTTTTCGTCCCCTGGTCCTCGGGTTCACCATTCAAGACACTTTACTAACACTCTCCACACTTAGAGAGTCAGTGCCTTTAACCTCCTGTTTGGTACAGTTTGCAATTTCTGCGGAAGATGAACAGGAATAGGGAGAACCAATGAGAGACTAGCTGTAGGTTTGTGGACAGGCACATTTAACTCTCATTCCCTCCAGGAAGAGGAACTAACCACAGGCTCAGCGTGCCATGCCGGAACCAGATTAAGGCCTGAAGCAATCCTGCGGTTTTGCGGCCAATTCACAAGAAAGCGAGTTGAAGAAAGAGGCTCAGGGGCACTGTCATTCACAAACCTGCAGAGTTATAAATGACAGCTATCATCCAAAAATGTATTCAAGTAAGGCTGCAAAGAGGACTTGAAAACGGGGCAGAATTGCCGGAATGCGATTTCAGGAGGTAGACGGGAATTGCTCTGAAAGCATAGGAAAAGAGGCAAAACCTCTACAATGATGCACTTTACCAAAAAGGGCATATGCGTTTTTTCCAGGGCCCTTATTTACGAGGGTAGGAGGCTCCCAGCATGCTCCAGGGACCAACAGAGGCCCCACGTTGCCAAGGTGATGTGAGCCAGCGAGCCACGTGTGACCTCACATCAGAGGGCCCACGTCACAGAAGGGTAAGGAACCCAGCCAGGATCAGACTCTCACCAGAGGGTCCACATCACCAAGGGGATGGGAACCAGGCAGGAGTGTCCTCACACCCGTGGGGCCACATCATCGAAAGTTGAGGTACCCAGCACATGTAGCCTCAAACCAGAGGACCCACATCACCATGGGTCTCGGAGTGAGGCAGGCAGGATTAACCTCACAACACATGGCCCACTATACAAAAAAGGTGAGGAATCCAGCAGTTGGAACTTCCCTGCAGGCGGCCCAGAGCACCGAGGCTATGAGATCCAGGCCACAGTGAACTCACAGCAGAGGGTCCTCATCGTGATACTGTAAGCAACCCAGCCGTTGTGACCTCAGAGCACAAGGCCCACATCCCCATGGGGAAAGGAACCAAGCAGGAGTGTCATCACACCAGTGGGCACACATCAGAAAACGTGGGGAGCACAGCAGTTAGGGCCTAATGCCAGAGGGCCCTCATCACTGAGGGGACGTGGCTCCCAGAAGGCTCCAACTGCTACCAGAGGGCCGACGTCACCAATGCGGGGTGTGCCAGCCAGGCAGGAGTGACCTCAGAGCAGAGGGCCAACCTCACAGAAGTGTGAGGAAACCAAAGATGATCAGACTCTCACCAGAGGGCCCACATCACCAAGGGAATGGGAACAGGGCAGGAGTGTCCTCACACCAGTGGGGCCACATCACGGAAATGTGAGGGACCCAGCACACGTGGCCTCAAACCAGAGGACACACATCAAAAAGGGGCTGGGAGTGAGGCAGGCAGGAGGAGCCTCAAAAGAGTGGGACCATAGAAAAAAAAAGGTGAGGAATCCCGCAGTTGGATCCTCCCAGCAGGCAGCCAGCAGCAGCGAGGCTATGGGATCCAGTCCTGACTGAACTCACAACAGAGGGCCCTCATCATGAAACTGTGAGCAACCCAGCCGTTAGGACCTCAGAGCAGAAGGCCCACATTCCCGTGGGGTTGGGAACCTGTCAGAAGTGTACTCACACCACAGGGCGCACATCAGAGAATTTTGGGAGCCCAGAAGTTAGGGCCTGACGCCAGAGGGCCCTCATTACCGAGGGGAGGAGACTCCAAGAAGGCACCAACTCCCAATTGAGGGCCCAGGTCACCAAGGTGACGTGTGACAGCCAGGCAGGAGTGAGCTCACAGCACAGGGCCTACCTCACAGAAGGGTGAGGAGCAAAGCCAGGATAAGACTCTCACCAGAGGGCCCACATTACCAAGGGGATCAGAACCAGGCAGGAGTGTCCTCACACCAGTGTGGCAATATCATAGAAAGGTGAGGAACCCAGCAAATGTGGCCTAAACCAGAGAACCCACATCTCCAAGGGGCTCAGAGTGAGGCAGGCAGGAGTAGCCTCACAACACAGGGCCCATAGAATAAAAAAGCTGAGGAATCCAGCAGTGGGAACCTCCCAACAGGCGGCCCAGAGCACCCAGTCTATGCGATCCAGGCCTCAGTGAACTCACAGCAGAGGACCCATATCATGAAACTGTGAGCAACCCAGACGCTGGGACCTCAGAGCAGAAGGCCCACATCCCCATGGGGTTGGGAACATGGTAGGAGTGTCCTCGCACCACTTAGAACGTATCAGAAAATGTGGGTACCCAGCAGTTAAGGCCTGACACCAGAGGGCCCTCATCACCAAGGGGAGGAGGCTCACAGCAGGCTCCAACTGCCACAAAAGGGCCGACGTCACGAAGGCAGGGTGTGCCAGCTGGGCAGGAGTGACCTCAGAGCAGAGGGCCCACCTCAAAGAACTGTGAGGAACCCAACCAGGATCAGACTCTCACCAGAGGGTCCACATCACCAAGGGGATGGGAACCAGGCAGGAGTGTCCTCACACCAGTGGGGCCACATCAGCGAAAGGTGAGGAACCCAGAACATGTGGCCTCAAAGCAGAGGACCCACATCACCAAGAGGCTCGGAGTGAGGCAGGCAGGAGTTGTCTCACAACACAGGGCCCATAGAATAAAAAAGGTGAGGAATCCAGCAGTTGGAAGCTCCAAGCAGGTGGGCCAGAGCACCGAGGCTATGGGATCAATGCCGGAGTGAACTCAGAGCAGAGGGCCCACATCCTGACACTGTGAGCAACCCAGCCGTTGGGACTTCAGAGTAGAAGGCCCAAATCCCCATGGGGATGGGAACGTGGCAGGAGTGTCATCGCACCAGTGGGCACACATCAGAAAATGTGGGGATCCCAGCAGTTAGGGCCTGACGCCAGACGGCCCTCATCACTGAGGGGAGGAGGCTCCCAGCATGCTCCAACTGCAACCAGAGACCCCATGTGGCCAAGGCCATGTGTGCCAGCCAGGCAGGTGTGACCTCACAGCACTGGGCCTTCCTCCCAGAAGTGTGAGGAATCCAGCCAGGATCAGACTCTCAGCAGAGGGCCCACATCACCAAGGGGATGGGAACCAGGCAGGAGTGTCCTCACACCAGTGGGGCCACATCAATAAAATGTGAGGAACCCAGAACATGTGGCCTCAAACCAGAGGACCTACATCACAAAGGGGCTGGGAGTGAGGCAGGCAGGATGAGCCTCACAACACAGGGTCCAAAGAATAAAAAAGGTGAGGAATCCAGCAGTTGGAACCTCCCAGCAGGCAGCCCACAGCACAGAGACTATGGGATCTAGGCCTGAGTAAACTAACACCAGAGAGCCAACATCAGGAAACTGTGAGTAACCCAGGCTTTGGGACCTCAGACCAGAAGGCCCACATCCGCATGGGGATGGGAACCTTACAGGAGTGCCCTGGCATCACTGGGGTCACATCAGAAAACGTGGGGAGCCCAGCAGTTAGAGCCTGACGTCAGAGGGCCCTCATCACCAAGGAGAGGAGGCTCCAGACAGGCTCCAACTGCCACCAGAGGGCCGAAGTCAGCAGGCAATGGGAGAAATCCAGGGAGGAGTTACCTCACAGCAGAGGGCCTACCTCAAAGAAGCGTGAGGAACCCAGCCAGGATAAGACTCTCATCAGAGAGCCCACATCACCAAGGGGATCGGAAGAAGGCAGGAGTGTCCTCACACCAGTGTGGCCGCATTATAGAAAGGTGAGGAACCCAGCACATGTGGCCTAAACCAGAGGACCCACATCTCCAAGGTGCTCAGAGTGAGGCAGGCAGGAGTAGCCTCACAACACAGGGCCCATAAAATAAAAAATGTGAGGAATCCCGCAGTTGGAACCTCCCAGCAGGCGGCCAGAAGCAGTGAGGCTATGCGATCTAGGCCTGACTGAACTCACAACAGAGGACCCTCATCATGAAACTGTGAGCAACCCAGACGATGGGACCTCAGAGCAGAAGGCCCACATTCCCATGGGGTTGGGAACCTGGCAGGAGTGTACTCGCACCACAGGGCGCACATCAGAAAATTTTGGGAGCCCAGGAGTTAGGGCCTGACGCCAGAGGGCCCTCATTACCCAGGGGCGGAGACTCCCAGAAGGCACCAACTCCCAACTGAGGGCCCACGTTGCCAAGGTAACGTGTGCCAACCAGGCAGGAGTGACCTCACTGCAGAGCGCCTACCTCACAGAAGGGTGAGGAAACCAGCCAGGATAAGACTCTCACCAGATTGTCCACCTCACCAAGGGGATCAGAACCAGGCAGAAGGGTCCTCACGCCAGGGTGGCCACATCATAGAAGGTGAGGAA
>NW_021699013.1:0-1199 GCF_005190385.1 Monodon monoceros
AATCCTGAACTCAGCTCTCCCTCCTTGGAGGCTCAGGCCCGCCCCCCAGCTGGAGCTCCAAGACCCTTCAAGCCACACGGTGTGGAAGAAAAGGAAGAAGAAAACAAATAAATGAACAAACAAAAAACCCAAACCAACGAACACACAAAACCCCAAGACAAGTGGTAAAAGCAAAACTAAACAGAAAAATTACACAAAGAAACATACACACACGCACTCACAAAAAGAAAAGAAAGAAAAAAAGCAAAAACAAAGAAGAGAGCAACCAAATCAATAAACAAACCCAAAAATGAAAACAAACACTAAAAACTACAAAACACATAAAACTAGAAACACATCAAATGCAGAAAGCAAACTAAAAAAAGGCAATGAAAGCATAAAACTAACCCACAAAAATCAAAAAAATGCAAAGATGAAAGATGAAAACAAAAGGAAAAAATATCAAACAACAAAGTAGTAAAGTAAAAATAGACAAATGTAAAATAGTTAAAAATAAAATGAAAACAAAGCAAAAGAAAGGAAAAAACAAACAAGGAAAAAACAGTGTAATGAAAAATTACAATAGAAATAGGAAAAAAATAGAATAAAAATATATTAAAAGTAAAGGCATAAAAAAGAAAAAGTAAAAAATTAAAAGAATATTAAAAAAAGAACAACTGAACAACAACAACAAAAAAGTAGTGATATTTTCCTGTGGCCTTAGCTGTCAGTGTCCTTGCCCCCATAGTGAGCCACAGCCAATCCCTGCCTCCACAGGAAGTCCTGCAGTACTTGTAGGTAGGTCTCTGGACCTACTGTGGGCTCTGTGGGGCAAGCTCAGACTGATCTGACCTTACTCCCACATGTAATTGTCCCCAAAGCCCACAGCCTCAATTGTGGGAAAACTTGTTGTCTATTCAGGTATTCTACAGACGCAGGGTTTGCCAAGCCGATTGCAGGGATTTAATCCACTGCTTCTGCAGCTGCACGGGGAGATTTCCCTTTCTCTTCTTTGGTTGCACAGCCCCTGGGGTTTAGCTTTGGTTTTTGCCCCACCTCTGGGAGTGGGCCGCCCTCAGACATCTGTTCCCTGCACGGGAAAAAGGGTGCGAACGCAGCAGCTGATTAAGGCTCACTTGCTCACTCAGGCTGGGGAGAGGGAGGGATGTGGCCATCACAGTCGGGATGTGCAGGGAGTGCCTGCTGTGGCAGAGGCCAGC
>NW_021699014.1:0-1446 GCF_005190385.1 Monodon monoceros
CTCAGGCCAACTTCCTCCTCTTAAACCCCAAGGTAATGAATCGCGACGTGGAGGAGAATGACTTGGTCGATGGCCCAGTGGTTTTTTGTCCAGCCAAGCCCTGGGCAGGTGATGAGGGGGCCCTAAGAGCAAGGCTGCACCTTGCTGTGCCCACTGCGGAGCTGAGGCCGATAGGAGTAGAGGCCGGAACCGACACACCCCTAAAGTCAGCCTTGGCTGGGCATGGGCTGCGCCCTCAGCTGGAAGTAGGGGGGCCCTGCCTGGGTGCGCCCACGGGGATGTGACTTAAGATGGGGGCAGTAGTGCCTCCAAACCCAGGCTTCTTCTTAGGGCTGGGTCCCGTGGTCACCATGGGGTGGCTGTGGTGAGGAGGGCCCCAGGAGTTCAGGCCCACGCTGCCCCCATTGCTGTGTGTGGTGCTTGGGGGCCCCCTCGTTCCTGCCGTAACACTGAGAGCTGCAAACATGCAGCTCAGATCTCGGGCAGCCGCTCTGCTCCCAAAGCCCAGCTGTGTGCTGGCATGGGTGCCCACGGTGGAATTTGTGGATGATGAACCCACAGAAGATGCTTGTGCGGGGCCGCCCGAAGCTGGGGGGCCTGGAGCAGAGGCAAAGGCTGAAGCTTTCCTTTTCCTATGCTGGGGAGAGCTGCCACAGGCGGTGGTTCCTCGCTGCTGCCAATCATGGCCCCCAGGGATGTGACTTAAGATGGAGGCAGTAGTGCCTCCAAACCCAGGCTTCTTCTTAGGGCTGGGTCCCGTGGTCACCATGGGGTGGCTGTGGTGAGGAGGGCCCCAGGAGTTCAGGCCCACGCTGCCCCCTTTGCTGTGTGTGGTGCTCGGGGGTCCCCTCGTTCCTGTTGTAACGCTGAGAGCTGCAAACATGCAGCTCAGATCTAGGGCGGCCGCTCTGCTCCCAAAACCCAGCTGTGTGCTGGCATGGGTGCCCACGGTGGAATTTGTGGAAGATGAACCCACAGAAGATGCTTGTGCGGGGCCGCCCGAAGCTGGGGTGCCTGGAGCAGAGGAAGAGGCTGGAGCTTTCCGTTTCCTATGCTGGGGAGAGCTGCTCAGGTCCCCGATGACATAGGTCTCACCCCGCAGCGCACTGTTGATGCGCCGGAACGCTGCTTCCTTCTCCGAGTCTAGGTCTTCAGCGGTGACCCGAAAACCCGGCTCAGGGCCTGGGGGCAGCCTCAGAGGCTCCCCTTGCCGGTGCGGCAGCAGAGGAATCCTGCGTTTTCGGGGCCTGGGACTGTCAGATGTGTGGGAGCCCTTCCTCCAGGGCCCTTTCTGCCCTCTTGCTGCCTCTGCATCTTTGTCAGGCTGGCTTTTCCTCTGGGAAACCACCGGAGCTGCAGAGGGCGACGAAGGGCCCTCCTCGCCACCTGTCTTTGCAGTCTTCTGGGGCAGCCCTTGCGGTATGGCGGGACCCCTCCTTCTTTCCA
>NW_021699015.1:0-1100 GCF_005190385.1 Monodon monoceros
ATCTAAAATAGACTTTGGAGATTTAGACCAAATGTCATATCAATGGTTCTAGAATGCTTACTATGTGCTTTCACTATAAATTTTAATGTCAATAGAGAAAGGAGAAGGAAAAGTCAGAGGGAAATGAAACAGGTGTATGCAACACCCCTCTCTACTACCGACATTTCTCAGAATTCTGGGGGAAGTTGCATCTATAAGGGGAAAGTTTTTCACCGTGGAACTCACGGTGGTTGAACTGCTCATGAAGAATTTTTTTTTCACTACTGAAGAAAACTATGTTTGATTTTACCATAACTGAAAAGTTCTTCTGTTTCTACTTCTGAGGTTTGCCCTCAAGACTACTGTTTACCTAATGGAAGTGACTCCTATGCATGGAGGAAAAAGTGCACCATTTGAAGGAAAAGCTAAAGGAGTGATATTCAGGTAGCTCCTCATTCCACCAACGAAAACGTACACATAGATTTTCCACTTTACACCTCATTTTCCACCTTATTTTCATGATTTTGAAATGAATATGTAGGGTCTGATGAGTTTGTCAATAGTCTATAATTATTAGTGCTATTAAAATAGAATACAAATGATAAGCCATATGTAAAAATGCTGTGTGAATAAACTGCTATACCCCAAATAATACAAATGAGTGAATGGCAGTAAATGCTAAGAGGGATTAACAACATAAAGGATATTAAAAAAATGATGACCGTATTTCATATTTATGTGTCTTTTTCTCTCTCACTCTTTTCTTTCTTTTTTTTTTTTTGCGGTACGCGGGCCTCTCACTGTTGTGGCCTCTCCCGTTGCGGAGCACAGGCTCCGGACGCGCAAGCTCAGCGGCCATGGCTCACGGGCCCAGCAGCTCCGCGGCATGTGGGATCTTCCCAGACCGGGGCACGAACCCGCGTCCCCTGCATCGGCAGGCAGAACACTCAACCACTGCGCCACCAGGGAAGCCCTTCTCTCTCACTCTTACTCTACTCCTAAATAACTAAGAGAATATGCTCACAAATGGTAAGCATGTTTTGGATGTTCGATGTGTGTTTGTGGGAAAGAACAAAAAAAAATACTGCCTCAATTAGGTCAAATATCATACAAGAGACGAA
>NW_021699016.1:0-1054 GCF_005190385.1 Monodon monoceros
AAATATTTTTAATTTTGCCAATGAATGTAGGTATCATTAGCCAGATTTTGGGAAAGGAGAATTACATGTCAAAGCTATTTTGCAGCATTAAAATCCTCCCTTTGGAGGTCAATCCTTAATTTCATGAATATTATACTTGATTTTACAACTCCCTATCAGTGATATGATCCGAGGCCTTGGTGATAGCATTAGGCAATATGGCTTTGTGT
Source organism: Monodon monoceros (assembly GCF_005190385.1). Classification (NCBI taxonomy): domain Eukaryota; kingdom Metazoa; phylum Chordata; class Mammalia; order Artiodactyla; family Monodontidae; genus Monodon; species Monodon monoceros. The sequence continues at coordinate 210 of NW_021699016.1, forward strand.
GTAGCCACATTACCACAATTATGCAAATTCTACATTGTCTAATCTTCCAGTTTCCTATTCAGTTCATCTTGAGTGATCTTTTATGTAGCTATGAGTGTGGTCACTTTAGTCACTGAAAAATGTCTACCATTTTCAGGAACTTAGTTGAAATATTATTTGCAATATTATTCAGACTTGACATAAAACACAAGTAAATTATTCATAAAAAATAACAAAAACAAAAAAACACTATCCATATGCATATGTCTGCAATCAGTTTGACCTAGGAAAGTAGAGGTCAGAAAACTGAAAGTAGAGTTGGCTGTCATTCACATAAAATGTTGTACTATTTGGACTCTTGGAGCCACTCTTTTATTTATTAGATAGAATCCATAGATAGAAGAAAGAAATGGTGGAATACAGTTCTACTAAAGAATATGTGTATTTACTGGAAGATAGAATAGAAATAAAAAAATAATGAGGGAAATAGTTTTCAGAAGAAATAGAAGAGGGGTCAATCATAAAACTAGGCAGGTAAGCATTTAAAAAAAAAAAAACCAAAAATATATGGTTCATGGGGTGGAATACCAGGTTGAAAGTGAAGTGATAGGACTTGAAAAATGTCATTATCGTTGGTGTCTGTTTTCAGTTGTCCTTCATAAACCATAGAATAAATTCACCACTGAATGTTAATAACACCTTACCATCTACCTTCTGGTAACACCAAACACAAATCTAGGTAATCACATTTCCTTAATGGTGCACTTATTGGTTTTTCATTGTCATGTTCTTAAGTGCTATACTATGTTGGAATTTCCCGTTGAACAGAGCTATAGCCTTTTGAAACAAATTGTTTCATGAGAGCA
>NW_021699017.1:0-2802 GCF_005190385.1 Monodon monoceros
GGTTGGGTTCCTCACATTTCTGTGAGGTGGGCCCTCTGCTGTGAGGTAACTCCTGCCTGGCTTGCTCCCGTTGCCTTGGTGATGTCGGCCCTCTGGTGGCATTTGGAGCCTGCTGGTAGGCTCCTCTCCTCGGTGATGAGGGCCCTCTTGCGTCAGGCCCATACTGCTGGGTTCCCACATTTTCTGATATGTTCTAAGTTGTGCGAGGACACTCCTGCGAGGTTCCCATCCCCATGGGGATGTGGGCCTTCTGCTTTGAGGTCTGACCGGCTGGGTTGCTCACAGTTTCATGATGTGGGCCCTCTGCTGTGAGTTCACTGTGGCCTGGATCCCATAGACTCTGTGCTCTGGGCCACATGCCGAGAGGTTCAAACTGCTGGATTCCTCACATTTTTTATTCTGTGGGCCCTGTGTTGTTAGGCTACTCCTGCCTGCCTCACTTGGAGCACCCTGGAAATGTGGGTCCTCTGGTTTAGGCCACATGTGCTGGGTTCCTCACCTTTTTATAATGTGGCCCCACTGGTGTGAGGACACTCCTGCCTTGTTCCGATCCCCTTGGTGATGTGGGTGCTCTGGTGAGAATCTTATCCTGGCTGGGCTCCTCACCCTTCTGTGAGGTAGGCCCTCTGCTGTGAGGTCACTCCTGCCTGACTGGCACACGTCACCTTGGCGACATGGGCCCTCAGTTGGGAGTTGGTGCCTGCTGGGAGTCTCCTCCCCTCGGTAATGAGGGACCTCTGGCGTCAGGCCCTAACTCCTGAGCTCCCAAAATTTTCTGATGTGCACCTTGTGGTGCGAGTACACTCCTGCCAGGTTCCCAACCCCATGGGAATGTGGGCCTTCGGCTCTGAGGTCCCAACGGTGGGTTGCTCAGTTTCATGATGAGGGCCCTCTGGTGTGAGTTCACTCCGGCCTGGATCGCATAGACTCGGTGCTCTGGGCCACCTGCTGGGAGGTTCCCACTGCAGGATACCTCAGCTTTTTTATTCTATTGGCCCTGTGTTGTGAGGCTACTCCTGCCTGACTCGATCCGAGACCCATGGTGATGTGGGTCCTCTGGTTTGAGACAACATGTGTTGGGTACCTCAACTTTCGATGATGTGGGCCCACGAGTGTGAGGACACTCCTGCCTGGTTCCCAGCCCCTAGCTGATGTGGGCACTCTGGTGAGAGTCTGATCCTGGCTGGGTACCTTACCCTTCTGTGAGGTGTGCCCTCTGATGTGAGGTCACTCCTGCCTGGTTGGCTCACGTCGCCTTGGCGATGGGTGCCCTCTGTTGACCACTGAAGCATGCTGGGAGCCTCCTACCCTCTTTAATGAGGTCCCTAGAAAAATCGAATATGCCCTTTTGACCAAGGGCAACATTGTTGAGATTCTGCCTTTTTACTATGCTTTCAAAGGAATTCCCGTTTACCTCCTGAAATCGTATTCCTGGAATTCTGTCCCGCATTCAATTCCTCTTCGCAGCCTTACTTCATATATTTTTGGACGATAGCTGTCATGTATAACTCTGCAGATTTGTGAATGGCAGTGGCCCTGAGCTCCTTTCTTCAACTCGCTTTCATGTGAGCTGGCCGCAAAACCGCAGGATAGCTTCAGGATCTGATCTGGTTCCGGCACGGCATGTTGAGCCTTTGGCTATTTCCTCTTCCTGGTGGGAAATGATCGTTAAATTTGCCCATGCAGATACCTACAGCTAGTCTCTCATTGGTTCTCCCTATTCCTGTTCATCTTGCGCAGAAATTGCAAACTGTGCCAAACAGGAGGTTAAAGGCACAGACTCTCCAAGTAAGAAGAGTGTTAGTAAAGGTTCTGGAATGGTGAAACTGAGTACCAGGGGTCGAAAACTGAGATGCATTTAAAAATGTTTACCGGTCACACGGTGGACCATACTCTGGGTTTCCCTTGCATGTTTTAGCGGAACGAACAATCCCTAAAACATGGAGAGCTGGGACCCATGGAATGGGTACCATGCAGTATGACTTCAAAGGGTCTGCATTTGCTCACCGAACCTCACCAATGCTATCAACACGAAGTGTCCGGCATTATGTCTCACCAAGCTCTTGGTGTAGATGTGGTAAATCCAGGTTGTATCACAAGCCCTGAATGAATTATTTAAGAATTGCTCTCTATTTCACTGTCATTGTATTTTGTTTTTCAAATTTATTTTGATAATGGGATTTATCGGATTCTCACTGCTGCGTTTAGGCCGCTGTACACACGCTTGATTTCCTTATGGAGACATATAAATCCATGGGTTTTAAGATTCCTACTTGTCAGGTATATTCCCAGGCGTTGAATATGTGGTGTTGAGTCCATTTCGTTGAGAAAGGAGTAGGTCTTGTCTATTATATATTTGGCTTATGGAACGCTATCTGTGCTAATTTCAATCTCTGGTTTTATGCAGCACCCCAACTCACCTTTCCCCATAAGCAAGCAAAAGTTGGTTTTCTCAATTTGAGACCCTGTTCTGTATTGTAATTCAGTACATGTGTGGCCAAGTTTACATTCCGTGTATTAGTGATATCTTATGATGTTTCTTTTTCTGTGTGACTTATTTCTCGTAGAATCATCCTACCTGAATCCACTCATTATGCCGCTATGGGCCTGATGACGTAGATTTCATTGCTGAGTGATATTCCATTGTACGTGCGTACCACAACTTCTTTATCCATTTTTTGCTTTCAAGGATATTTAACTTGTACTGTAGACGAGGTTCTTGTAAACAAAGCCGTCCCAAACTTTGGGGTGGCTTTGTGTTTTTGATTTTAATTTCCCTAAGCTATAGGACCATAAGTGGAA
>NW_021699017.1:2902-3516 GCF_005190385.1 Monodon monoceros
GTGGCTGTTGGCAATTTACATCCCGCCCATCAGCATAACAAGGCTCCATGTTCTCCATGACCTATGCTGCCTTTCTGGATTTTACACTTTTTTCAGATGGCCCTTTTGACCGGGGGGCAGTGAGACTTCCTTGTAGTGCAGATTTCCTTTACAGTCTTCCTTGGTTGGCCAAAAAGGGCGTATGTGTTTTTCCTGAATATATTCAGGAAAAAACGCATACGCCCTTTTTGGCCAAGTGCATCATTGTCGACATTCTGCCTCTTTTCCTATGCTTTAAGTGCAATTCCAGTCTACCCCCTGAAATCGTTTTCCTGAAATTCTGCCCGGCTTTCAAGTCCTCTTCGAAGACTTACTTCAATACATTTTTGGACGATAGTTGTCTTTCCTAACTCTGCAGGTTTGTGAATTACAGTGCCCCTGAGCTCCTTTCTTCAACTCGCTTTCTTGTGAGCTGGCCGCAAAACTGCAGGATGGCTTCAGGCCCTAATCGGTTTCCGGCAGGGCACGCTGAGCCTTTGGTTAATTCCTCTTCCTGGTGGGAAATGAGCGTTCTATTTGCCCGTGCACACACCTACAGCTAGTCTCTCATTGGTTCTCCCTATTCCTGTTCATCT
>NW_021699018.1:0-1101 GCF_005190385.1 Monodon monoceros
ACGCTCCAAATGTCGCCAGAGGGCCGACGTCAACAAGGCGGGGTGTGACAGCCAGGCAGGTGTGACCTGAGAGCAGAGGGCCAACCTTACGGAACTGTGAGGAACCCAAGTAGGATGAGACTCTCACCAAAGGGCCCACATCACCAAGGGGATGGGAACCAGGCAGGAGTTTTCTCACTTCAGTGGGGCCACATCATTGAAAGGCGAGGAACCCCCCACATGTGGCCTCGAACCAGAAGACCCACATCAAAAAGGGGCTCGGAGTGAGGCAGGGAGGACGTGTCTCACAACACAGTGCACATAGAAGAAAAAAGGTGAGGAATCCAGCAGTTGGAAGCTCCAAGCAGTTGTCCCAGAGCACCAAGGCTATGGGATGCATGCCGGAGTGAACTCACAGCAGAGGGCCCACATCCTGACAGTGTGAGCAACCCAGCCGTTGGCACCTCAGAACAGAAGGCCCAAATCCGCATGGGGATGGGAACCTGGCAGGAGTGTCATCGCACCAGTGGGCGCACATCAGAAAATGTGGGGAGCCCAGCAGTTAGGGCCTCATGCCAGAGGGCCCTCATCACTGACGGGAGGAGGCTCCCAGCACGCTCCAACTGCAACCAGAGGGCCCATGTGTCCAAGGCGACGTGTGCCAGGCATGCAGGAGTGACCTCACAGCAGAGGGCCCACCTCCCAGAAGTGTGAGTAATCAAGCCAGGATCAGACTCTCACCAGAGGGCCCACATCACCAAGGGGATGGGAACCAGGCAGGAGTGTCCTCACACCAGTGGGGCCACATCACTAAAAGGTGAGGCAAGCGGCACATGTGGCCTCAAACCAGAGGACCTACATCACCAAGGGGCTTGGAGTGAGGCAGGCAGGAGGAGCCTCACAACACAGGGCCCAAAGCATAAATAAGGTGCGGAATCCAGCAGTTGGCACCTCCCAGCAGGGGGCCCAGAGCACAGAGGCTATGGGATGTAGGCCTGAGTGAACTAACACCAGAGAACCAACATCACGAAACTGTGAGCAACCCAGGCTTTGGGACCACAGAGCAGAAGGCCCACATCCCCAAGGGGACGGGAACCTTACAGGAGTGTCCTGGCATCACTG
>NW_021699019.1:0-2550 GCF_005190385.1 Monodon monoceros
AAAGAAATGTGAGGCAGGCACTTGCCTTCCAGAGGAACAGGTGCCAGTGCGTGCCAGATTCCTCACCAAATGTCTTCTCGTTCACTTCACTTTACTTTAAAGTCTTCTTTTTAACATAAAGGTGGTTAAAAACACAGGCGCAGAGTACCAAATTCCAGCCATCATGGAGGAGTGTGAAGCAAAAGTGCCCTCTCTCCTTCCACACCACTGCCACCCCAGACCCCTCTCCCAAACCACTGCTGACCGTGGCTCGCGGGGCTTTTTCTGTGTATAAAACGTTATCGATGTCTCTGTGCTTGAGAGCGTGCTGTAGAGCTTATCAGTCTTACCTCCTTGGCCGGTAGAGAGGGGAGCGGAGGAAGACTGGCTGCTCCCCGGGTTCCCGCAGACCCCCTCCCTCCCAGCTCACTCCCTTCGTCCCATCCCTGTCCCCACAGCTCTGGGGGCAGCGTGGCTCTCCTGGCGGCTCCACGGTGGGGAGGGGAGAGGGATGGTCGTTTCCTAGCAGCTTCGCTCAAACTCAGAGGTGGTGGGTGAGAGAGGGAAGGAGGCCTGCTGGCTGGCTGACTCCAGGCTTCTCTTGCAGACAGGACTCCCCAGGGGACCTTCGGGATTGAGTTTTCTGTTTTTGCTCACCTGTGCCCGGCCCTGGGGACAGGGACAGGAGTCAGCTGTGGTGCCAGCCTGGGGTGGAGTGGTGCGTGCATGTCTCTTCCTGGGGCTCTCTTGGGCTGGGCAGGCCGCCGTGCAGAGGCCCTGGAGCCCGGCCCTCAGGGAGTGTTTGCCTGGGCTCAGAAAGCTCCTAAGATTCCAGGGTTCTTTCTCAGCCCTAGAACCTCATGTGGAGGGGCCTGAAGTACCTCCCTCTCAGCAAGTGAGAACGTAGACAGGAAAGAACTCGGGAAACCTGTGACATGCAAACATGGGCGCTGTTGTCGTGCGGAGTCTAGCGTTTTCCCCAGGGGAGGCCTGTGTGGATTAGGACGCAGCCTGTGAGGACGGACCCTGGGTGGGGCGGGGGAGGGCAAGAGTGCTGGCCCCGCCTGTCACTGCTCTGGAGACCTCAAGCAAGGAGCTTGGTCACCCGTAAAACGGGGTGAGGAGCCCTGCCCGCCCCACAGGGCTCTGCCGGGGTCTGCCTGACAGCCCCTCAGCTTTGGGACCAGCGGAGCCCTGGCCAGTGTGAGGGGTGACGAGGGTGTTGATGGTGACGAGGCCAGGGACAAGAGGAACGAACACTGAGGATTCACTTTGTGACAGGCACGTGCCGAGCGCCTCACATACCGCCACCAAGTCCAGGCCTCTGTTACCTCCCACCAGGACCTGAGGCCGACCCCTAGGCTGGTCTCCACCTCTGACCTCGCTCCCCTTCAGTCTGCCGTCCTCCAGCGCAGTCTTTAAACAGTACACCCCCCGGGTGCCTCGCCCTTCCCCTGGCCCCGCGTGGGCAGCTCCTGCCTGCCTTGCTGATCTTACCTCCCGCCTCGTACCCGCCCTGCACCCCTGCAGGCCCCCAGTCCCGGATCTTTGCTGTTGTTCCCTCTCCCTGGGTCACTCTTTGCCCAGATGTCTGTGACCTGCCTCCACTTCATCCAGCCACGCTGTCAAACCCAGCCTCCTCCTCCCCTCTAGCCTGGACCCTCCCCTCCTGTGAGTTCCCTCTTAGTACTTGAGTTCCCCTGATACGATCGTACACATTTGTGTGATTCTCCCACGCTAGGATGTAGGCCTCAGGGGAGCAGGGCATTGCTGTCCTGTTCCCCAGTGTGTCTCCAGCCCTTAGAACAGGGCCTGACACAAGGTTGGTGAATGAACAAATCAACACGTTTCATTTAATCTTACTCCGTGACCTAGGTGCTTTGCTATTTGCCTTTTATAGATGAGGAAGATAAGCTCAGAGAGGTGGACTGACTAGCTCACGGTCACACAGCTGCAGCAAGAGACTTGGGCTTGTTGAAACTCCCGGCCCGGAAGCCTCAAGCCCCCAGCCCTGGCTCCTGTTTGGGACTGTTGCCCAGTGTGTGTAGCCCAGAGCCCTGTCTTAGCCAGTAGAAGCTCCCACCTCCTCAGAATCTAGTCAGGCGTGCCCGCAGGAGAGGACAGAATTGTGAGGGGCCAAAAAGGGGGCGTATGGGAAGACCCTGGGAAGAGATGAGGGGTGGAGCCGAGGAGGGAGTGAGAAAAGGAACTGGAGGGTCTGAGAGGGCCCGGGGGCAGGTCGGGGACTTCAGTGCAGGTCAGGACAGGGCGCCCCAGCCAGGGAGTCCCTGAGGAGAGCGCCGTGGGGCACCACAGCTCCCAGGACCAGTGTGTGGCCCAAGTCCAGGCTCCCTGTGCTGGCTCTGGTTCCTGGCATGATCTCTGCTTCCAAGAGGAGCTCAGGCCTGGCCCGGCTTCCCAGGGTGGAGAAACACACGGTGAGACAGAGACAGAGAGAGAGAGAGAGAGAGAGAGAGAGTGAGAGAGAGAGAGAGAGAGAGAGAGAGAGAGAGAGAGAGAGAGAGTGTGTGTGTGTGTGTGTGTGTGTGTGTGTGTGTGTGTGTGTGTGTG
>NW_021699020.1:0-3820 GCF_005190385.1 Monodon monoceros
ACACACACACACACACACACACACACACACACACACACACACACACAGATTCCAGATATGGAAACCCAGGCACAAACCACCCTTCACATAAACTTGCTCATTGTCTGAGCAGAATCGTGTTCTTAAAAATAAAACTGTGAGTAGGAGTGCTTGCATTCTGGAATAGAGTCTCCCTTTCTTCCCTTCAACCCATGTTCCTTGGCTACATGCTATTATGTGATATTCAGGACTGTCAAACCTTCTGGAGCCATGAGCATTTTGCAGACAACCAATCTCAATATGCATTATCAAAATTAGATCTTTTCTCTGCAGATGACAATTATGTGTGATATAGTTACAGCTTATGAGTCTGTGACACCGTATTGTTGGACTTGGGATACTGACTTTTAACAATGTGTTACCTTATTATATTTGGTGTCACATTATGCCCGGATTGCAGCATTTGTCCCGTGACCCCACTCAGGCTGCAATTAGTTTCTCAGTAAGTGTTAAACAGCTTTGGGGGAAGAGTGGGTGAAAGGTAACTTGGAAATGATTTTCTTTTGCGACTGTCATTTGACTATCCTGTTCCTCAACAAAAGAATTTTCAACTAATGCCAGAAAAATACAAGTTGTATGTTCATCAATAAGACTACCTCTGAACAGAATGGCAATTCTGGTTAGGAGTTCAAACATTCTGAAGATCTTGGATACCACCCCACAGTCACAAAAGAGCTGATTGCAGGATAGGGAGAGAGAGAAGGAATAGGACATAAGAAATCCTTGTATTCGTTTGTATAAACCCAAGCTCAATGCAGTTTAAACTTATAAACATGCTAAAAGGAGCTAGAGGTAGCCTGTTACTTTGTCATATATTTTTACAGGCCTTTCTGAATGGTTTCAGATTTGACGTAGTAACTGCCTGTTACTAGAAATAAACTGTAAGTCAATTCCATGCTGCCATAATTCACTGCCCAGAGTTGTTCAAAAAGATTTAGCGATGCCCATGATGGACAGCAAGTCCCTTGACGTTTCCGTTGTCACCTGGTGTTTCGTAGTGCCTCCAGCTTGCTGACCTCCAGAGACCTAGAAGGAGAGGGCCTTCCCCAGGTGTCACTGGTCCCACCAAGTCGGTAAAAGACCTGTCCTCAGAAGAAAGCAAAGGAGACGTTCCCTCCAAGTCTCTTTGGATCTGTCTGCTTCCCTCTTTATTTCTAGAGGTTGACAATCATTGTTCCCATAAAAGTGACCTGCTTCTCAAAGAATAAATTAAACCAAGGTCATAATACCACCCAGCAGGAATTAGGTGCCTGGAAAGTAGCAATACCTCATCTCCTTGGCTGGCATTTTCTTTTGGCTCAAGACTTTGGCTGCATCTCCACCATGTCACGCACCCAGATGGAAAGTGAAAAATCCATTCAGCCATCTGGCTGTTTCGGTCTACACAATGCCATGCATCTGGGGCCATCTGGGAGAGGGACTGAAGTGTTTCACTTTCTGCCTGGTTGTTTGGTGTGGTGTAGATGCAGCCTTTTACTATAGGCTAAAGTACCAGATAACCCCCTGCCCCATTTGAAAGGCTGAAGAAAGAGTCCAGGATAACAAGGCCAATAGCAGTATTCCGGAAAATAAATCAAAACTTTGTGAATAGCAGTATAATACAAACTGCAGGAAATAATAAAGGATAGACTATTGTTTATTAGACAAAGCAAACACAGAACTGAATCAAGTGATTATTTGTCAACTTAGTTTGTCCCAGACAGCTAGTACAATATTCTCAAGGGCATATTATTACAGCTCCTTCCTATGGTTGGACATTAGTCTAAGAGACATCTTAAATGGACTCCTGTACTTGGAATTGCGGTTGAACTAAAAAATATATGATTTCTACACCCTAATTAGTATCTCCAACAAGAGACTCTGTTTCTCAGAGTTCATTCTAAAACAAAAAATAGAGGAATTTATGAAATGCTTCTCAAGAATCATGTTCATCTTAATAGAACTGCTACACAGCTTTCAGAAACTCGGTATATTAGCAATACTAGGAGCTTAATAGTATGAGGTGGAAGGCTGAGAGTAAGGGGTGTATACATTGTGAGAAAGCGTAAATAGTAATTGTGCAAATGAGGGTTTCCCTGGTATTGTAATTAAACATCTTGGAATTCAGGGGTACTTTCTCTGCCCCAACTCATTTCTGAAGCTTATCTCTGGCAAGTTCTGGCAGCTTTCCCTTAGCTTCAGTCTCTGCAGACAGCAATGCTCAACTCAGTTTCCAGAGTTTTCTTCCCATATTCTGTTGGGCAAAATAATAAAATGATTAAGTAATAGGAATAGATAAGAAAAAATCACGATTAAACCTTCCAGCCTAGGGAGGCAAGGTGGGGACTAGGTCAGCAGGCTATCAAGACATGCACCCAAGGACCTGAGCCGAACCTTGGCCCTGAACTCGACTTTAGAATTTGCCAGAAAAAGGATGGAAGTCATCTAGGGCCCAGAGGAGAAAAGAAAAGTAAATTTATGAAAGGTAGGCTTACAGGAGCTGCTTCTATCCCAGCATTACAAACGGGAATCCCCCTGCACACATTTAAATGGCATGTTCACATTTTATGAAACAGACCCTTCGTTTTAATTGCTTCTTGGACTATAGGCCAATTAAGGATGGGTCGGAAGGGCAGGGATCATTCCCACCGCCTCTGAGGTTCTGAGAGGTGGAGTTTGCCTAGCCTGAGGCATTCATTCCCACTTGTATTTAAAAAAAAAAAAAAAAGACAGAATACACCATTAAACACCTCTGGTAGGAATGCTTACTTTACATGGGCAGAAAGCAAAAACTGTAGACCAAAAGTTCCCCTTTGGCCCCATCTCTTGCTTTCAAATAAAATCAATTACAACATTTCTCCTTGTCTGAGCCATGGAAAACTAAATACCTATATATACAGACCTGGTACTGTATCTTGAGAAACTGTCAATAGGTTTGCAAGTCCTCCGAGATCTCCCCTCTTTTTATCTATAATTGATCCTTTGCACCTTTATGCAATACTGAGGTTAAAGATTAAGTGTTTTTAAAAAATATTACATGTAATACGAGCTGCATAAGATACACATCTTAATGGACTCCTAGTTCCCACAAAGCAATTCCAATATTGTAAATTACTGAAGTAAGTAGTAAGACCCAACGGGAAGAAAAATACAATCTGTTATTAAGCTATACATTATCCTTACATACCTTGACTTATGTGTAGAGTTTTTCCCTGCTTTGTTATCACATAAGAAAGTTAAAATTTGTAAATTTATACAAATAACATATTTTACCAACCTTTTCCAAAGCTTTTAAAAATCAGCTTTAGATCTGATCACCAGAATAAGTGAGACAGTCATCTGTACCCCATTTTCAGTGCTGAACATATCTACATGTTCATTCTGAGGAGCCCATGGGGGGCAGTGAGAGAGTCAAACTGAACAGCACATGCACCCAGCAATAGCAAATAGCATTTCTCACTTACAGGTCACTGGTTCAAATCTCACTCCAGCCAGCAGGACCCCAAAGCCATGAATGACCATTTAGTTGTTCAGAGATCTGGTGAACTGAGTTGCTATGGGACGTCTGGCTGCCAACTCAGCTGGACATCTCATCAAAATGAACAGATTGTTCATAACTCACCCTTGTTCCTCCCTGCTTCCTTCCCTTTTCCCATATTGTCCTAGCTATGGAGCCCTTACCAAGAAACCCCAAGTGACTGGGCCTAGAGGCAGAAACCTTGCCCTCCTATTTCAAGAAATGTCATCTGCCATATTACACACACACACACACACACACACACACACACACACACACACACAC
>NW_021699021.1:0-9415 GCF_005190385.1 Monodon monoceros
TGGCCTTTATTATGTTGAGGTAGGTTCCCTCGATACCCACTTTCCGGAGAGTTTTTAATCATAAATTGGTGTTGAATTTTGTCGAAAGCTTTTTCTTCATCTATTGAGATTATCATATGCTTTTTATCCTTCAGTTTGTTAATATGGTGTATCACATTGATTGATTTGCGTATATTGAAGAATCCTTGCATTCCTGGGATAAACCCCACTTGATCATGGTGTATGATCCATGTAATGTGCTGTTGGATTCTGTTTGCTAGTATTTTGTTGAGGATTTTTGCATCTATGTTCATCAGTGATATTGGCCTGTAGTTTTCTTTCTTTGTGACATCGTTGTCTGGTTTTGGTATCAGGGTGATGGGGGCCTCGTAGAATGAGTTTGGGAGTGTTCCTCCCTCTGCTATATTTTGGAAGAGTTTTAGAAGGATAGGTGTTAGCTCTTCTCTAAATGTTTGATATAATTCGCCTGTGAAGCCATCTGGTCCTGGGCTTTTGTTTGTTGGAAGATTTTTAATCACACTCTCAATTTCAGTGCTTGTGATTGGTCTGTTCATCTTTTCTATTTCTTCCTGATTCAGTCTTGGCAGGTTGTGCATTTCTAAGAATTTGTCCATTTCTTCCAGGTTGTCCATTTTATTGGCATAGAGTTGCTTGTAGTAATCTCTCATGATCTTTTGTATTTCTGCAGTGTCCGTTGTTACTTCTCCTTTTTCATTTCTAATTCTATTGATTTGAGTCTTCTCCCTTTTTATCTTGATGAGTCTGGCTAATGGTTTATCAATTTTGTTTATCTTCTCAGAGAACCACCTTTTAGTGTTATTGATCTTTGCTATCGTTTCCTTCATTTCTTTTTATTTCTGATCTGATCTTTATGATTTCTTTCCTTCTGCTAACTTTGGGTTTTTTTTTTCTTCTTTCTCTAATTGCTTTAGGTGCAAGGTTAGGTTGTTTATTCGAGATGTTTCCTGTTTCTTATGGTAGGCTTGTATTGCCATCAACTTCCCTCTTGGAACTGCTTTTGTTGCATCCCATAGATTTTGTGTCGTCCTGTCTCCATTGTCATTTGTTTCTAGGTATTTTTTGATTTCCTCTTTGATTTCTTAGTGATCACTTCATTATTAAGTAGTGTATTGTTTAGCCTCCATGTGTTTGTAGTTTTTACAGATCTTTTCCTGTAATTGATATCTAGTCTCATAGCATTGTGGTTGGAAAAGATACTTGATACAATTTCAATTTTCTTAAATTTACCAAGGCTTGATTTGTGACCCAAGATATGATCTATCCCGGAGAATGTTCCATGAGCACTTAAGAAAAATGTGTATTCTATTGTTTTTGGATGGAATGTCCTATAAATATCAATTAAGTCCATCTTGTTTAATGTATCATTTAAAGCTTGTGTTTCCTTATTTATTTTCATTTTGGATGATCTGTCCATTGGTGAAAGTGGGGTGTTAAAGTCCCCTACTATGTGTGTGTTACTGTCGATTTCCCCTTTTATGGCTGTTAGTATTTGCCTTACGTATTGAGGTGCTTCTATGTTGGGTGCATAAATATTTACAATTGTTATATCTTCTTGGACCGATCCCTTGATCATTATGTAGTGTCCTTCTTTGTCTCTTCTAATAGTCTTTATTTTAAAGTCTATTTTGTCTGATATGAGAATTGCTACTCCAGCTTCTTTAGGTGTCCATTTGCATGAAATATCTTTTTCCATCCCCTTACTTTCAGTCTGTATGTGTCTCTAGGTCTGAAGTGGGTCTCTTGTAGGCAGCAAATATATGGGTCTTGTTTTTGTATCCATTTAGCCAATCTGTGTCTTTTGGTGGGAGCATTTAGTCCATTTACATTTAAGGTAATTATCGATATGTATGTTCCTATTCCCATTTTCTTAATTGTTTTCGGTTCGTTATTGTAGGTCTTTTCCTTCTCTTGTGCTTCTTGCCTAGAGAAGTTCCTTTAGCAGCTGTTGTAAAGCTGGTTTGGTGGTGCTGAACTCTCTCAGCTTTTCCTTGTCTGTAAAGGTTTTAATTTCTCCATCAAATCTGAATGAGATCCTTGCTGGTTAGAGTATTCTTGGTTGCAGGTTTTTCTCCTTCATCACTTTAAGTATGTCCTGCCCGTCCCTTCTGGCTTGCAGAGTTTCTGCTGAAAGATCAGCTGTTAACCTTATGGGGATTCCCTTGTGTGTTATTTGTTGTTTTTCCCTTGCTGCTTTTAATATGTTTTCTTTGTATTTAATTTTTGACAGTTTGATTAATATGTGTCTTGGCGTATTTCTCCTTGGATTTATCCTGTATGGGACTCTCTGTGCTTCCTGGACTTGATTAACTATTTCCTTTCCCATATTAGGGAAGTTTTCAACTATAATCTCTTCAAATATTTTCTCAGTCCGTTTCTTTTTCTCTTCTTCTTCTGGAACCCCTATAATTCGAATGTTGGTGCATTTAATGTTGTCCCACAGGTCTCTGAGACTGTCCTCAGTTCTTTTCATTCTTTTATCTTTATTCTGCTCTGCAGTAGTTATTTCCACTACTTTATCTTCCAGGTCCGTTCTTCTGCCTCAGTTATTCTGCTATTGATCCCACCTAGAGTATTTTTAATTTCATTTATTGTGTTGTTCATTGTTGTTTCTTTCATCTTTAGTTCTTCCTAGGTCCTTGTTAAATGTTTCTTGCGTTTTGTCTATTCGATTTCCAAGATTTTGTAACATCTTTACTATCATTATTCTGAATTCTTTTTCAGGTAGACTGCCTATTTCCTCTTCATTTGTTAGGTCTGGTGCGTTTTTATCTTGCTCCTTCATCTGCTGTGTGTTTTTCTGTCTTCTCATTTTGCTTATCTTACTGTGTTTGGGGTCTCCTTTTTGCAGGCTGCAGGTTCGTAGTTCCCGTTGTTTTTGGTGTCTGTCCCCAGTGGCTAAGGTTGGTTCAGTGGGTTGTGTAGGCTTTCTGGTGGATGGGACTAGTGCCTGTGTTCTGGTGGATGAGGCTGGATCTTGTCTTTCTGGTGGGCAGGTCCACGTCTGGTGGTGTGTTTTGGGGTGTCTGTGGACTTATTATGATTTTAGGCAGCCTCTCTGCTAATGGGTGGTGTTGTGTTCCTGTCTTGCTAGTTGTTTGGCATAGGATGTCCAGCACTGTAGCTTGCTGGTCGTTGAGTGAAGATGGGTGCTGGTGCTGAGATGGAGATCTCTGGGAGATTTTCACCGTTTGATATTATGTGGATCAGGGAGGTCTCTTGTGAACCAGTGTCCTGAAGTTGGCTCTCCCACCTCAGAGGCACAGCACTGACTCCTGGCTGCAGCACCAAGAGCCTTTCATCCACACGGCTCAGAATAAAAGGGAGAAAAAGTAGAAAGAAAGAATTAGTAGAAGAAGAAAGAAAGAAGGAAAGAAAGGAGGGAGTGAGGGAGGGAGGGAGGAAGGAAGGAGGGAAGGAAGGAGAAAAAGGAAGAAGATAAAGTAAAATAAAATAAAGATAAAAAGTAATAAAGTTATTAAAATAATTATTAAGAGAAAAATATATTTAAAAACAACAAAACAACAACAACAACAAAAATGGACGGTAGAACCCTAGGACAAATGGTGGAAGCAAAGGTATAGAGACAAAATCTCACACAGAAGCATACACATACACACTCACAAAAAGAGGAAAAGGGGAAAAAATAATAAATCTTGGTCTCAAAATCCACCTCCTCAATTTGGGATAATTCGTTGTCTATTCATGTATTCCACAGATGCAGCGTACATCAAGTTGATTGTGGAGGTTTAATCCGCTGCTTCTGAGGCTGCTGGGAGAGATTTCCCTTTCTCTTCTTTGTTCTCACAGCTCCTGGGGCTCAGCTTTGCATTTGGCCCCGCCTCTGCGTGTAGGTCGCCGGAGGGCGTCTGTTCTTCGCTCAGACAGGACGGGGTTAAAGGAGCCGCTGATTCGTGGGCTCTGGCTCACTCAGGCCTGGGGGAGGGAGGGGCATGGAGGGCGGGGCGGGCCTGCGGCGGCAGAGGCCGGCGTGACGTTGCACCAGCCTGAGGCGCGCCGTGCGTTCTCCCGGGGAAGTCGTTCCGGGATCCCGGGACGCTGGCAGTGGCGGGCTGCACAGGCTCCCCGGAAGAGGGGTGTGGATAGTGACCTGTGCTCGCACACAGGCTTCTTGGTGGCGGCAGCAGCAGCTTTAGCGTCTCATACCCATCTCTGGAGTCCGGGCTTTTAGCCGCGGCTCGCGCCCGTCTCTGGAGCTCCTTTAAGCAGCGCTCTGAATCCTCTCTCCTCGCGCACCAGGAAACAAAGAAGGAAGAAAAAGTCTCTTGCCTCTTCGGCAGGTCCAGACTTTTTCCCGGACTCCCTCCCGGCTAGCCGTGGCGCACTAACCCCCTGCAGGCTGTGTTCACGCCACCAACCCCAGTCCTCTCCCGGCGCTCCGACCGAAGCCCGCGCCTCAGCTCCCAGCCCCGCCCGCCCCGGCGGTGAGCAGACAAGCCTCTCGGGCTGGTGAGTGCCGGTCGGCCCTGATCCTCTGTGCGGGAATCTCTCCGCTTTGCCCTCCGCACCCCTGTTGCTGTGCTCTCCTCCGCGGCACCGAAGCTTTCCCTCTCTGCCACCCGCAGTCTCCGCCCGCGAAGGGGCTTCCTATTGTGTGGAAACCTTTTCTCCTTCACAGCTCCCTCCCACTGGTGCGGGTCCCGTCCCTATTCTTTTGTCTCTGTTTTCTTTTCAATTTTGCCCTACCCAGGTACGTGGGGGGTTTCTTGCCTTTTGGGAGGTCTGAGGTCTTCTGCCAGCGTTCGGTAGGTGTTCTGTAGGAGTTGTTCCACGTGTAGATGTATTTCTGGTGTATCTGTGGGGAGGAAGGTGATCTCCGTGTCTTACTTTTCCGCCGTCTTCCTGGAAGCCTCTGTTGGGACTATTAAATAGTACATGTGAAAGCAGCCAGTACGGTGCCCCCGGGTAGGTTCTCAAAAAATACCAATTTTATGTCATTTCATGCCTTTTATGTCATTCATGCTGCCTGAAATGCTGGTTTACTTAGGTAGTTTGGAGAAAGCCAGAGAGAGAGAGAGAGAAAAGCTCCTGTTTCTGCTCCAACCTCTTGCCTGGCCAGCTGCTCAATGTTGAGCACTGAAGATGCTTCCTCTACAAATATATGCCTGTTCCCCTGGGCCAGGCTTGAGTGTTTCAGTGCTAGAACTTGCACACTGGGCTAATGATGCTTTTTCTTGTCCTTAATAAAACTCAGCCTGGGAATGAAAAGTGGTATCAGCTCCTTCCCCTCCCAGGTGCCCTGTGTCCCTCATCCTCTTTCCTTGTGATAATGAATTCTAGCGGTTGGTGCCCTTGTGCATTTCACACCAGGCATTGTTATGGAAACTCTAGATTTATGCTGAGTTTAGAGAGAACCTGATGTTGGGAGTAGCTTGGGCTCTTGTTAATCGGATGTGCTTGTGTGCTTATGAGGACATATCTTGTTCCAGCTCAAGAACCAAGGTGCCTATCTGAAGATCTTTATTTTAGGATTTCCATCTTAGGACTTGAACTTCTGCTGGCAAGATGAAGTCATTGTCTGTTGTTTTTGATTCCTAGTTTTTCCCTTACATTTGATGTAGATGTTTCATCAGGCTCCATCTTTTTTCTTTAGTAACTCAAAATGCCATGGATCATTATCCAGGTACCAATACTTTTGTCCCTGATATTGGATGTCCAGGATTCTTCAATTCTATCTTTAGCTGCGTCCCTTTCGCTTTTTATAGGTCAAAATCTACCTGACCACCTGCCAGAAATGCCCTGGGTCTGGAAGTATCTCTAGACTCCAAACTCTAACTCTGATTCAGCAGAGACTTTGATTTAGAAGGTTGGCTGGAGAAGGGGCTGGGATGATGAAGAACTAAGGGGAAGTGGAGCCTAGACCTGCCCAGAACTCCAGGTGCTTCTGGTACAGGTGGTTCATGGATCATTCAATTTGAGAAACACTAACACTGAAGTTTCTAGAAATCTGACTTTCATATAAAGGGAAATGTTGTCATCTTGGCCCACAGAGCTTTAAAGCCACAGGTAAGAAGGACTTGTTTTAAATCAGAGCTTCTTTGGGGACCGAAAACAGTTTCATTTCCTAAGTAAGCTAAACATTCTTTCTGTAAGTTTGTCTATCGTAAGCATCTTTCTTCAGAGGAAACTCAGAGGTGAATTTCAGGCCATGCTTTGTCAAATAACTTTAAAAGTTGAATTTGTTCAAGTCTGTGTTTATGAATTGTGCCTGGGCTCACAAAATATAAAGTGTATTCTCATTTGGTACCATTGTCACTTTCCCCACCCGCCTCCAATCCTTGCCCTTAATCTGCCCCACACTCCTGCCAGCTCCCAGCAAACGTTAGTAATAAGTGCTTCATGGGTGATCTTTCTTTGAGCCGTATTTTTAGCAGAAGAGATGAAAGGAGACTGAAAAATTAAAATCAAGATAAGCAATCTCTCTCTTGGAATGTTATTAAGAGGATATAGTCATTTAAAAGTACTTTCCCCTCTTCTTCTCAGTGTTCGACATCTGAAGTCATGGAAGATGCTATCACACCTTGCTTTATTAACATAGCTAGAGTCACCTGTTTTGAAAGGCCCAGAACATTAACCTTAAATGAAAAGAAAGTGGAACAAAAGGGAAGATAAAGGGAGACTGGGTTTTGGCAGCAATAGATGCAGGCTCTCAGCCAGGCCCCTTCAGCTACACTGTTAAATGGCCCCTTGAATTTATTTTACAGGGAGATCATTTCCACTATCTGAGTATACTGAGTCTGCTGTTGTTCAGACAAGATCCAGAAGCCCAGTTAAGTTATGTAACGTGTTGATCTTCCAGGAGAACAAGGGAGGGAAGTAGCAAGTTAACGAAGGGAATAGACAGTAAAGATGAAGAGGATTGGCCTTTGGAGCCCAGCAGGACTTGGGGAGAAGGGTCAGGGGTTCAAGAGAAGTTGGGCTGAGGATTATATACACTAAAGCCACAGTCGTTGAGCCTGAGGCCAAAGGCATGTGCTGATAGAGCATGGCTCTTGCAGGAAAGGCAAGGTGAAGCAGAGCTGGGAAGGTGGGCATTACAGCAGTTGACAGAAGCCGTAAAGCAAGCACTGTCACTAATTCCATTTTTTTGCACTGAGGCCTGGGCTTATCGTTCTATTTCTTGTTGTTAGAGATTGAATGTTCCTGAAAGGTGGATGGGGTGGGGATGGGATAGGAGTGTGAACAACTTATAGCCCAGATTTTACAAGACAGGCATATTCCCAATGTCCTTCAATGACTTCATAGCCCTCTGGTCAAACTGTATGTCCTGCCCTGGGGGGCTGTAGACCTTCATGCTTTGTTTCTCTGATAGTTTGTCACAGAGTGGCTTTGGGTTCTGTAAAACTTCACTTCCAGGTCTGCTACTTGCCCTCTAGAGTCTAATGAGGCAGGTGATTTTAGTTCATTAGAATATTAGAATAGCTTGTTATTCAGTAGAATAATGAGGACTGGGGAATGGGTTTGATCAGAAGTGCAACAGGTGGTTTTGCTCTGGTTCCTGAGCGCAGACACAACTCCCCTACTGCAAGCTACCTTGCAAATGGTTTACCTCTGGTCGTAGAGCCAAAGGGAGAGTGAGGAGGGGGCAAAGATCAAGTGTGAATCCATTTTCCCATTTGGGAAAACAGCTCAATGTATGTGTCATCTTGATGGCTTCATCACTGTATGGAAGAGACAGAAAATTTGTACCCCGGTAGGAAATGTTTTTCATTCACATAAAAAATAAGGAAAAACTATAAACTGTTACCATTTAGTAGAGGTGAAAGGTGTTATAAGTTCTGGACTGTGATGAGTACAGAGCCGGGCACTTAATAGGAGCTAAATAGTGATGTTGTGTGATGTATGAATTGCCTTAACCTTGAGTAGTGTGATTCAGCAGTTTTCTAGGAAAAGACACATATCTCTTAAATTAAAATCATTGGATGTATTTATGAACAGCTGGAAAGCAAATAAGACAAGGGAGTTTGCTACTTTATTTTCTTTATTTTTGGAGCCAAAATGACATTATTATTATCTTTTTAACACCTTTATTGGAGTATAACTGCTGTACAATTTTGTGTTAGTTTCTGCTGTATAACAAAGTGAACCAGTTATATGTATACCTGTATCCCCATATCCCCCTCTCTCTTGCACCTCCCTCCCACCCTCCCTATCCCACCCCTCTGGTGGTCACAAAGCACCGAGCTGATCTCCCTGTGCCATGCGGCTGCTTCCCACTAGCTATCTATTCTACCTTTGGTAGTGTTTATATGACAATCCTATTTGTCACTTCGTCCCAGCTTACCCTTCCCCCTCCCAGTGTCCTCAAGCCCATTCTCTATGTCTGAGTCTTTATTCCTGTCCTGCCCCTAGGTTCATCAGAACCATTTTTTTTTCTTTTCAGACTCCAAATATATGTGTTAGCATACGGTATTGGTTTTTCTCTTTCTGACTTACTTCACTCTATATGACAGACCCTAGGTCCATCCACCTCACTACAAATAACTCAATTTCATTTCTGTTTATGGCTGAGTAATATTCCATTGTATATATGTGCCACATCTTCTTTATCCATTCATCTGTCAGTGGACACTTAGCTTGCTACCATGTCCTGGCTATTGTAAATAGTGCTACAATGAACATTGTGGTACACGACTCTTTTTGAATTATGGTTTCCTCAGGGTATATGCCCAGTAGTGGGATTGCTGGGTCATATGGTAGTTCTATTTTTAGTTTTCTAAGGAACCTCCATACTGTTCTCCATAGTGGCTGTATCAATTTACATTCCCACCAGCAGTGCAAGAGGGTTCCATTTTCTCAACACCCTCTCCAGCATTTATCGTTTGTAGATTTTTTGATGATGTCCATTCTGACGAGTGTGAGGTGATACCTCATTGTAGTTTTTATTTGCATTTCTCTAATGATTAGTGATGTTGAGCATCCTTTCATGTGTTTGCTGGCCATCTGTATATCTCCTTTGGAGAAATGTGTATTTAGGTCTTCTGCCTATTTTTGGATTGGGTTTGTTTGTTTTTTTGATATTGAGCTGCATGAGCTGCCTGTATATTTTGGAGATTAATCCTTTGTCAGTTGCTTCATTTGCAAATATTTTCTCCCATCCTGAGGGTTGTCTTTTGGTCTCGTTTATGGTTTCCTTTGCTGTGCAAAAGCTTTTAAGTTTCATTATGTCCCATTTGTTTCTTTTTGTTTTTATTTCCATTTCTCTAGGAGGTGGGTCAGAAAGGATCTTGCTGTGATTCATGTCATAGAGTGTTCTGCCTATGTTTTCCTCTAAGAGTTTGATAGTTTCTGGCCTTACAGTTAGGTCTTTAATCCATTTTGAGTTTATTTTTGTGTATGGTGTTAGTAAGTGTGCTTTTTTTTTTTTTTTTTTTTT
>NW_021699022.1:0-4266 GCF_005190385.1 Monodon monoceros
CCTCAGGCCCCTCCCACCCCAGCAAGCATCTGAGGGGGCGCTGCCCGCCTGCCTGACCGGCCAGGCGGCCAGAAGGCGTCCCTGGAAGGCAGCGGCACACCAGACGCTCCGGGGGTGCCCTGACGCGACCCAGACATGGCCGCGGACACGGGTGCCGTCCGTGCGGCCCACGAGCCCCGCGAAATGCACCTGGCCTCACCCACTGGAGCACGGCCCCGTAACCGCCACCTGTCTACCGGGGTGTCTGCCCACAGCTCCATACGGAAAAGGCCGCCCCTCCGCCGTTTCACTCTGGCCGGGGACGGGAGCGGGATCGAGAGCCCAGGCCACTTCCCCGGGGCTGCCGGCCACTTGGGGCGGGGTGCTGAGCTCGGAACTGCGGCGTGGGGGCAAGGGTGGCGTTGCTGGGTCTTAGGGCCCGTGCCAACTCAATGGTGGCTCCCAGTTGTTTCGGGCCAGCTTCTGTCGGTTAGGAGTGCCGGGCACGTCTCCCTCCGGGCTGAGCGTAGCGCAGCGTGGGCGGGTATGTGGGATGCACAAGGGACTGTGGGCCCCGGGCCCTGAAGCCTCAGGGACCACGTCCTTGTGAGCAGCCTCCGGGATCTGGGGTGGGGCGCCAAGCGCCGAAAAGTTTGCTGGGTCCCGCACGCCCTGGGCTGGGTGGTCGCTAACATCTCCGCCACAACCCTGTACCCTAGACCTCCTTTTCCCTGTCTAGGTGGGCGGCGGGGCCCTGCCTGGTCTGGCGAGCCGCTGAGCTGGAGGTAACTCCCAAGCGTCTGCTAAGCTGCGCCTCAAGAGGGAGCTCGCGAGCCTGCAGCGACCTACTGCCAAAGCAGCCCAGACGGGCGTGATGTCGGCTCACTCGCGGAAGCTAAGCAGTGTCGCGCCAGTTTAGTACGTGGATGGGAGATCACCTGGGAATACCGCGTGTTACAGGATTTTGGCCTCCCGCTGTGTATTCTCCTTTTGTCGCCCGCGGCGGCGGCGGCGGCTATCTCTGCACACGCCCGGTACCTCTGCAGGCCCCACCTCCTCAGGCCCCTCCCACCCCAGCAAGCATCTGACGGGGCGCTTCCCGCCTGCCTGACCGTCCAGGCGGCCAGAAGGCGTCCCTGGAAGGCAGCGGCACACCAGACGCTCCGGGGGGTGGCCTGACGCGACCCAGACATGGCCGCGGACACGTGTGCCGTCCGTGCGGCTCGCGAGCCCCGTGAACTGCACCTGGCCTCACCCACTGGAGCACAGCCCCGTCGCCGCCACCTGTCTGCCGGTGTGCCTCTCCACAGATCCGTACGGAAAATGTTGTCCCATAGCCGTTTCGCTCTGGCCGGTGGCGGGAGCGGGATCGAGGGCGCAGGACGCTTCCCGGGGCTGCCGGCCAATTGGGGCGGGGTACTGAGCTCGGAACTGCGGCGTGGGGGCAAGGGTGGCGTTGCTGGGTCTTAGGGACCTTGCCAACTCAATGGTGGCTCCCAGTGGTTTCGGGCCAGCTTCTGTCGGTTAGGAGTGCGGGGCACGTCTCCGTCTGGGCTGAGCGTAGCGCAGCCTGGGCGTGCAGGTGGGATGCCCAAGGGACCGCGGGCCCCGGATCCTGAAGCCTCCGGGGCCACGTCCTTGTGAGCGGCCTGCGGGATCTGGGGTGGGGCGCCAAGCGCCGAAAAGTTTGCTGGGTCACGCCGGCCCTGGGCTGGGTGGCCGCCAACATCTCCGCCACAGCCCTGTACCCTAGGCCTCCGTTTCCCTGTCTAGGTGGGCGGCGGGGCCCTGCCGGGTCGGGCGGGCCGCTGGGCTGGCGGTTTGACCCAAGCGCCTGCTAAGCTGTGCCTCAAGAGCCAGCCCGCGATCCCGTTGCCACCTACTGCCAAACCAGCCCAGAGGGGCGTGATTTCGACTCGATCACGGAAGCTAAGCAGGATCGGGCCTGTTTAGTAGGTGGATGGGAGACCTCTAGGGAATACTGGGTGCTATAGGCTTTTGGCCTCCCGCTCTGCATTCTCCTTTTGGCTCTGCATTTTCCTTTTGTCGCCCGCGGCGGCGGCGGCGGCTATCTCTGCCCCCGCCGGGTACCTCTGTCAGCCCCACCTCCGCAGGCCTCTCCCACCACAGCAAGCGTCTGAGGGGGCGCTCCCCGCCTGTCTGACTGGCCAGGCGGCCAGAAGGCGTCCCTGGAAGGCAGCGGCACACCAGACGCTCCGGGGGTGGCCTGACGCCACCCAGACATGGCCGCTGACCAGTGAGCCGTCCGTGCGGCCCGCGAGCCCCGTGAACTGCACCTGGCCACACCCACTGGAGCACAGCCCCGTCGCAGCCACCTGTCTGCCGGGGTGTCTCTCAACAGCTCCATACGGAAAATGGCGCCCCTCCGCCGTTTCGATCTGGCCGGGGGCGGGAGCGGGATCGAGGGCGCAGGCCGCTTCCCCGGGGCTGCCGGCCACTTGGGGCGGGGTACTGAGCTCGGAACTGCGGCGTGGGGGCAAGGGTGGCGTTGCTGGGTCTTAGGGGCCGTGCCAACTCAATGGTGGCTCCCAGTGGTTTCGCGCCAGCTTCTGTCGGTCAGGAGTGCCGGGCACGTCTCCCTCCGGGCTGAGCGTAGCGCAGCGTGGGCGGGCAGGCGGGATGCACAAGGGACCGCGGGCCCCGGACCCTGAAGCCTCCGGGGCCACGTCCTTGTGTACGGCCTGCGGGATCTGGCGTGGGGCGCCAAGCGCCGAAAAGTTTGCTGGGTCCCGCCGGCCCTGGGCTGGGTGTTCGCCAACATCTCCGCCACACCCCTGTACCCTAGACCTCCGTTTCCTTGTCTAGTGGGCGGCGGGGCCCTGCCGGGTCGGGCGGGCCGTTGGGCTGGAGGTAAGCCCCAAGCGCCTGCTAAGCTGCGCCTCAAGAGGCATCCCACGAGCCTGCAGCCACCTACTGCCAAAGCAGCCCAGACGGGCGTGATGTCGGTTCAATCGTGGAAGCTAAGCAGGGTCGGGCCTGTTTAGTAGCTGGATGGGAGACCTCCTGAGAATACCGGCTTTTGCAGGATTTTGGCCTCCAGCTCTGCGTTCTCCTTTTCTCGCCCGCGGCGGCGGCGGCTATCTCTGCACACGCCCGGTACCTCTGCAGGCCCCACCCCCTCAGGCCCCTCCCACCCCAGCAAGCATCTGAGGGGGCGCTGCCCGCCTGCCTGACCGGCCAGGCGGCCAGAAGGCGTCCCTGGAAGGCAGCGGCACACCAGACGCTCCGGGGGTGCCCTGACGCGACCCAGACATGGCCGCGGACACGGGTGCCGTCCGTGCGGCCCACGAGCCCCGCGAAATGCACCTGGCCTCACCCACTGGAGCACGGCCCCGTAACCGCCACCTGTCTACCGGGGTGTCTGCCCACAGCTCCATACGGAAAAGGCCGCCCCTCCGCCGTTTCACTCTGGCCGGGGACGGGAGCGGGATCGAGAGCCCAGGCCACTTCCCCGGGGCTGCCGGCCACTTGGGGCGGGGTGCTGAGCTCGGAACTGCGGCGTGGGGGCAAGGGTGGCGTTGCTGGGTCTTAGGGCCCGTGCCAACTCAATGGTGGCTCCCAGTTGTTTCGGGCCAGCTTCTGTCGGTTAGGAGTGCCGGGCACGTCTCCCTCCGGGCTGAGCGTAGCGCAGCGTGGGCGGGTATGTGGGATGCACAAGGGACTGTGGGCCCCGGGCCCTGAAGCCTCAGGGACCACGTCCTTGTGAGCAGCCTCCGGGATCTGGGGTGGGGCGCCAAGCGCCGAAAAGTTTGCTGGGTCCCGCACGCCCTGGGCTGGGTGGTCGCTAACATCTCCGCCACAACCCTGTACCCTAGACCTCCTTTTCCCTGTCTAGGTGGGCGGCGGGGCCCTGCCTGGTCTGGCGAGCCGCTGAGCTGGAGGTAACTCCCAAGCGTCTGCTAAGCTGCGCCTCAAGAGGGAGCTCGCGAGCCTGCAGCGACCTACTGCCAAAGCAGCCCAGACGGGCGTGATGTCGGCTCACTCGCGGAAGCTAAGCAGTGTCGCGCCAGTTTAGTACGTGGATGGGAGATCACCTGGGAATACCGCGTGTTACAGGATTTTGGCCTCCCGCTGTGTATTCTCCTTTTGTCGCCCGCGGCGGCGGCGGCGGCTATCTCTGCACACGCCCGGTACCTCTGCAGGCCCCACCTCCTCAGGCCCCTCCCACCCCAGCAAGCATCTGACGGGGCGCTTCCCGCCTGCCTGACCGTCCAGGCGGCCAGAAGGCGTCCCTGGAAGGCAGCGGCACACCAGACGCTCCGGGGG
>NW_021699023.1:0-23963 GCF_005190385.1 Monodon monoceros
GCCAATGCAGGGGACACAGGTTCGAGCCTTGGTCCGGGAAGATCCCAAGACTTTGTTTTTGATACAGACTTCTGAAGCTGTCCCCACATGTCTTCTTCACAGGGTCTGAAAGGGCCTAGGAATGTACTATCAGGCTTTTCAGGTGATCCTGATACCCAGCTAAGTTTGTAATCAGTGAATAATGACCGTAAATTAACGTTTACTTGATGACTCAGCGTCTTTTTATCTGTGCCTGTTATTAAACTACAAGTTCACTGCAGCCATAGCCAGTGCAAGTGATGGTCACCACTTCCCTGGGTCTCAATTTCCTCATGTGTAAAAGTAAAAATAAGTTGGATTACATGATCTCTAAAATCCTTTTTACTTCTAAAATTCTAATTCTTCAAAAAGGAGCTTTCCCAGGATGTTTACTAGAACATTGTTTCTTTCAGGAATGCCCCAGTTGTTATTTGCTTCTTTCTCAAAAAAGTGGAAAGACAAATAGATTTCTAAATAACTTTCAGAGGGCTGTAATATGAGGGCCTTCCCACAAATCTAATTATTAAGTTAGTACCTGAAACAGCTTTCTGAAGTGTGCCTTATCCAGATAAATAGTAATCTTCATCTTTCTCTTCATGAGCTTTGGTCTCATCTCTTAACATTCACAACATCATCTCTCATTTCTCTGTAATCAACACAGTATACAGCAGCACGCTCCTCGTTTCTTGCCCCTGAAGCTCACATGTACTACATGTTTATGGATGGCACAGGAGGAAGTAGGCATGCATCAGTTTGTGCTATGGTAATTTGTAAAGCCTAAACATTCTTTTCCATCATGTAGCCATTGTTATTTTTTAAGGTTTCTTCTGACAGGATTCTAAACATAGTAATGTTAAAAACTGTCTTTAAACATGTTAAAGCCTTAAATAATGTCTATATAATATGTCATTTTAATTATTTCTTCTAGGAAATTTCATTTATAATATGTTCAAATTATGAACAGCTTCTAGTTGAATCAATAAAGGTAAAGTGGCAAACAGAGCATTTTAGGGAATTCCCTGGTGGTCCAGCTGTTAGGGTCCGAGCTTCCACTGTAGGGGGCCTGGGTTGGATCCCTGGTCGGGGAACTAAGATCCTGCAAGCCATGCAGCGCAGCCAAAAAACAAAAAATCATTAAAAAAACCGGAGCATTTTAAGAATATATATTGTAAGGTATTAATATTCCTTTAATGGGATAAGCTCTGCATCAGCCTGTTTATAGCTTTGACTTCCTGAGATAAAGTTCTGAAATGCAAGCACAGCCAACCTATCTTTATAATGATGAAATCGTCAGGAACTTGATTCCTCACTACTTGCTAGAAAAGAATAATTCAGTTTCATCAGAACTATGAAAGTGCTCAGTGGTAAACAGAGCTTCATGAAAAAGTAAAACACTATCATAGATTGCTAACTGTTTTTCGTTTCATTCATCTCCATTTGTTCCCTGTCCACACTCCTCTCTACCCCCTACTTTCTCCCTCTCTCCTCTTTGTCCCCACAGAGGTTCGCACACACACACGCACACACACACACAGACACACACACAGACACACACACATTTTCTTTTCCAAATGCATCCTTTAATGGGAAATCTTAAAAATGAGACATTTAGCTATATAAGTAGCAAATCCATGCTTAGCAACAAGTTCTGGAAATAATTTGGCCAGATGTTCTTTTTGAGCCTTAATGACATCTAAATGTGAATTAATATTCCATCGATTCATCAAAATTTTCCAGTTCTCATTCATGTCAGATTCTATATATGCAGTGATCTTATGTTCCAGACAAACAAATAGAAATGTGATCTGACAAACTCACACACACACACACTCACTCTCACACACACACACACACACACACATAGATACATATAGAACTCTTGAAATAGGATAGCCACAGAATAGCATTTTTATGTGTGTTCCCTCTACACCAGCTGCTTTCAACCAGAGACATTTTTACCCCTTAGGTGATACTTGGCAATATTTGTAGACATTTTTGATTGTCACACTGGGCAGGGAGGTTGCTACTGGCATCCTGTGGGTAGAGTCAGGGGTGCTGCTAAACATCTTACAGCAAAAAAGCCCCCACAGAAAAGGGTTATCTGGCCCCAAATGTCGATAGTTCTGAGGTTGAGACACCCTGCTCTACACAGTGGTCTAAGGCATCAAATAAGGGGACAGCCAAACTCTTCATTCCATTCCCGGCAACTGACTAGAAAAGAAAGAGAAAAAACACATACCTCCACAATTCCATTTAAATCTCTTTAACCAAAACTAGTTACATGGCTACACCACAAAGCTTTTATTTCCACCCTGAAACCTCTAAGCACTTTAGAAAGGAAAGACAGATCTAGTCCCTCTATTTTTAGTTTATAAGTGGTCTTGTATTCTCACTGTCCTATCCATCTCCCCACAGTGTGAGTGAAACTCTTTGCCAGATGGTGTAGGAAAGATTTTGATAATCCTTACCTCACCTATTCTGAAAATAAGTTTCTGCAGCTTCTGGCCCGATGTTTTGTGTATTTCACATATATTAAAAAGACAGTGTGGTTACATGTTTTAGTATAGCTTGTCTTGTTTTAAAAATTATTATGAAGACAAATAGCAATCTGATATACAGCAGTAAGGTCTAGGTTTTTTGTTTCCATGTAGGCATATTTTGCTGCATATTGATAGCTTATAGATGATAGTAGAACTTTATAGTTGGAGAGACCATGGAATTTAATTTCCCATTTTCTAATATCACAGTTCATCAAATATAAGATGCCATTAATTGTAAGATATGCTATTACATTCTGTACCACTAAAAGAAAAGTGTATGCCAATTGGAAATGACATGCCCCCAATCATTAAGACACATCTCAGTTTGAGAGACATCAAAATGTGGAAAAGGTACATCTTAGAATTGATAAAATACATTATTTTGTACTACAATACCTTTTCCTCTTTCTGAGATAAAAGCCATGTGTCTTGTTATTCTATAAAAATCCTTCCACGATAATGTAATAAGGCATACACGTTGGAAAACACATAAGTGGTGAGAAAACCAGGTTAAGAAAGTAAACCAACATCTTATGTAATTCTAAGTTCCCTTTTAGGTTATAAGTGCACTGGGTACTTTGCTAACTGGACAGGATTTTTTTTTAATCCTGTTTTGTCTTATTCTAAATGGGGGAAGTTACAAGAGATATTATAATGAATAAAAATTAACTGGATTTCAATTAATTATAAGTATCAGTTAACTATAAAAGAGAAAGAGACTGCCTTCTTTAATAAAAAGGAAGGAAACTGTTTTTTGGAGAAAATGATCTTGGGGTCAGATCACATTTAAGCTAATCTCTGTTTTCTATAAATTCTACCTATAATGAAGGTAATAAAACTAGGTGACTCCTGTGATTGCTTTGAGACACTATAATATCCTTTGGTGTAAAAGAGAAAGTCAGTCATGGTTCCTACACTAAGTTTGGTATTGTAGAAAATGGGGCTGGGGGGGTGGGTACCTGAGAAAGACTTTTAGCCAAGAGCATTAATTTTTTCCTAAACTGAAGAAGTATTTTATAGAACAGCCTATCCACCTAAATCTTTTCATAGGTCAAGTTTTAGGAAGAAAGACTTGTTAGATGAGTAAATGCCCAGCCAAAGTAGAAATTACACCAGAAAAGGTTTCTTGCTAAAACTTGAAAAACGAATAATACTAAAAGACCAGCAAAACAAGCCAATGTACGTATGTGCCATAGCTGTGCTGGGCAAGAGCCTAATGATGCTGTTGTCTGCAAAGTGTCCGAAACATAGTCCCAAGACCGCTGAACTGCCTGTTTGCACATAGTGGCCATCAAGCTGCTAAAGTTATCAAAATTCCAATGTACTGTTTCAGTAATTCTGTTTAAATAACCCTGTGAACATCAATCCAGAGCTGAATAGAGAAGACAAACAAGGCCCTAATGCTTCTGTACCAACCAAGTGCAAATAACACCAACAGCATACTTCTTGGCATCCCAGTATATTACAATATAATCATAAAACACGGTGCATCTTGGAAAAAGGTAGCCTTAAAACCCTGAACAGTGAACAAAAACTGATGCTTTTATGAAGTTGAAAGTAAAATTTGACTTAGCCAGCAATTGAGGCCATAAAATCAGTCTTGTGGGGCATGAGTTCTCTCCCCAGAGGGGAGGCCCAAACTCCTGTCATTTATTTAGCAGTCTTGAAATCCCATTTCAGCTTCCGAATGCGTGTTCTAGAAGGTGGCAAGATAATGCTGTACCACTGCTACACCACACTAAATAGCCTCCTTTGAAGTATTAACACCAACTACAGAGTTAAGTCAGAGACAGGTTGTTTTTAAACAGTAAGTAGGAGCTTCAGGATGCCTAAACATTGATTACCTTGGGGGAAATTACACAAGTGTACTGAGGCCCTTGGTTTAGAAATCTGTGAAACAGCTTCTTGTTGACTTTAAGTAAATTTCAGGTGATCTTTCAAGATCTAGAAACTCAGATCATGCTTATTCTTATTTTGAAATGGAGTTCTCATTTCCCTTAGTATATATACTTAATTCAGTGTACACCGAGAGGGCTTTCTCTAAATAGCCTGTGAGTAAATGACCATGATAAAGTTAAACACTGAACATATATGAACATGATCTGCATTTAGGTGAGGATACATTAACTGGTTTCAGCATAACCATCGAAACTTCACAAGTTAAAGTGACACATTTAATTATGTACATAATCATAGACTTTTAGATTATAAGGAACCCAACAGGTCACCTAGTCCAGCCCCCTTTAATTTACAGATGAGGAAACAGGATTAGAAAGGCAACTGCTGCCCATGGGAACACCATAGTCAAGGATGTGGTCCAGGCTGGGGTCAATGTCTCCTGTCTCCAAGGCCAGTATTTCCCCCGTGATCCACTGTAATTACAAGCCTTCGCAATAATAGGAATGAAACTAAGTCATTATATAAATTATAAATTACTATAAATCATGTGACTTTAATACAACTAAAAGTGTTCAGTATTTAGGAAGACAGACGCTGTGACACAAAATATTTACTGAACTTCCTGTGTGATAACAGTCCTTCATTTAGTCTTTACAAAATCCCAAAGATACACTTTACTATTCACAGCTTAAAGATGAAATAATTGAGACTCAAAAGTCTCAATAGCAGAAGTCCATCTAAAAGCTCTGATCCATTACCCAGGTAGACAGCTCTGTCGTGTTCCTGTAGGTAACCTCTTCACCACTACCAGTACCCACAAGAGAGACAGGGTATGTTTGGCCTAGAGCAAGATGGTCATTTCTCTAATACTATGTAAATTGCCATCTGCAGAGATCTATACCAGAATCTCTGATGGAGGTGTGTGGGCACATGTTTGTGAAGGAGAGAGAAGTAACCCCTCAGGAGTCAGTGACTCAGTGACACCAATGTTACTTATGTAAGTTTCTAAAAAGGCGTTTCCACACTATTGTGGAAAAATGCACATCTGACATTCATTTGGTGTCCTCTTCTTCTGCACGTTCCTCCCCCATCAATATCATTTCCACAAGGTACTGCATTTATGTGTATCAGTCCTGTTTCCAAAGCCGCCTTGTTGCCCGTTGGATAGGTCGCTTAAGAACTCATAGAACAAAGAGTTATAAAGGTATATGGATATCGCAAGTCTCTTTCCACGTTTTAATTGTGCAGAAACTGATTTTCAGACAGGTAATACAGCCAGTCAGAGACAAAACTGGGACTTAGGGCAAAGTTCTGACTCAAGTCTAATACTCTTCTCTCTATACAACATACTTGATTATACGATTGGCCAAAAAAACAAGTGTCTGTCACGTATTTGGCCAAATATATTAATTATTTCAAGCCAATACCATGTTACATTTTTAATAACAAGGTGAAAACAAAATTGGTAATTAAGAGATAGCAGCATAGGGTAGTAGAAAGACAATACAAGCGTCATAGCTAGATAGATCTAAATTTAATTCACGCTCCCTAATTTACTAGCTGTGTTGCCCTGGGCAAGTTGCTCAACTTTCCTGAAGTTGTAACTACCTGAGAATACTAAGAACTACATGCAGTGGGATATTTATAAAACATCTGACACATAGTAGATGCTCAATATATATTGGTTCCCATTAATTCTAACCCACCACAAAAGAGCTGTGCCACTCTAGCAAATTCCTTTAGCCCTCTGGGTCTCACTTTCCTCCACTGTACAATGAGAAGAGGAAAGAAACCAAATGAATTCCAAAATCCCTTACGGCTCATCAAGTAAGAATTCCCAAAGGTTCCTTTACCTTAATTTAAATTCAACAAACACTTAGGTACCTTATATTCATCCTAGGCACTAAACAGTTCCAACCACCACCAGGAATATGTCTATGAGTTCATTAGAATGGGCTCAAACTCCATAGTACTTTAAGTTCCACACAGAAAAATTAGTATACAAAAGCAAAGGACTTAACTTTGAAGAAAACTCTGCAAGGACATCACAAACCTAAGATGATAAATAAAAATAATTTAGAGTATACCTTAAATTGTTAGTCTCTCTTTTTTTTTTTTGCTGGGATAGAAGATGAGAACTTAAGTGTTTATACTATAGGTCTATAACAAGACTCAGGAGCCATTTAGGTAAAACACTAATGCCATTTTGGGGGGGAAAAAAAAGAGCAATAAACTTCTCTTCACATGTGAGTCTTACACTAGGCCTTAAAATTTAAGAAACCTGTGTCATTCTGAAGCAGAGGGGAATAAAATTTATTCTGAGAGGTGTTTTACAGTGATAAGCATTAATATAAGAAGGTAGTTGACCATGTTTTCCACATTACTTTTGAATTTCATATTTCAGATTTGAATTCTCTAAAAATAAAATATAATTTAAATCTTGAACCTTGTAAGTAAGACCTGGCGAAATATTAGCTGAAATAGTAACTGAAGTTAAATGAAAGTCTTAACTACAAAGTTTATCCTCCTCTTCTCTTCCATGAGGAAATCATTAGCAAATTTTTTTTATTACAGATAAGGCTTTTTGCAAATAACACTCTATAGATTCAAAATAGATTTAAAATCATGATTAGAGCCTAGTCATGGTTTCTCAGAAATTCATTTGAGGTTTACCTGTTACCATACCTGTACAATATTATTCACTTACGTTATAAAAGTTTAGAATACACATCTTAGGTGATAAAACATCAACAACATCAAAAACATTTGCCTTTTATGAGTATGAAGAGACAGAAAAGGCCCGTTGAAATTTATATATATATATATGGCATAGTGTGAACCAGAGGCAGAAGGCCTGGATCCTATTTCTGCTGTTGTTAAAAGCTCGATATGTGATTCTTGGACAAGTCACTTCACCTTTCTTATCTGCTTCTTTATGAAACAGGAAGAACCATCTGATCTAAGATTTCTTCCAGTTCCTATAATTAACATCTGTGCGAATCCTCAATACAGTACTTGAGGAGCATGGGACATGGGGCAAAAGTACTCACAGGAGAGCACTTATTCTGCTCTTCATGCGTGCTGCTAGGAGGAGCCAGATTCTGTAGAGAGCCACACACTAAATGGCCTGGCTTCGTGCCTTGGCTAAAGAACACCATCGATGACTAGGAAGGCACTTAAAGAGACTCAGCCAGAGGAAACAATCTATTTTCTGAACATAGTCCAAAAATTAGATAGGGTCGTGTGAGCCTACACAACATGACCCCTGGTGTCTCAGCCTTTTATCTTGGCCTGCGGAAGGCCTGAGTTCATGTAGGTGACCTATGGTTTCTGAGCCTTATGAGAAATACTTCTGAAAATGAATGGTTCTCATCCCCAGTCTCACATCTGACCCTTGAAAATACATATATTTTTATGCAGCAGCTGCAATACATGCAGCACTCATAGGACACCTTCATGAGACAGAGTTTAGATAGTGGTTAAAAGTGTGAATCGAGCTCAAATCCCGACTCTGCTGCTTAACTGCTGCGTGATCTTAGGAAAGAAGCTTAATCTCTCTGTGCTTCAGGTTCCTTTTCTGTAAAACGGGGAAACTAATAAAACCTAACTCAGGTTTGTCGTGAGGCTTAATCAAGATAATACATGCAAAGCAGTTAGCACAGAGCCTAACATAAAGTATCAATATACGTTAGTAAGCTGGGTGAATGGATAGATCAATCGATCGATTGATCAACTGATCTTTCAGTCCTGGGCCCTGGGACTCCCTGAAAAGGCTTATGCGAAGGCCAAAAGCAATTTTCTAGCAGTGAATGGCATCTGCAGATCTTTTCTGAGCAAATAATATAGCAAAGACTCAAAGCTGGGCTCAGCTTTTACTAATAGGATCCTACAGAAATCAGGAGGAAGTAAGATTATCCTTAAAGTAGGAAAGAGTTACGCTGGTTTAAGACAAGATCCTTTAAAGAGATAGACACACACAAGAAACATTTAATATGGTCATACAGAATTAGAGAAAGGAGGTTACTTTTCATTTATACCTTCTCAAGTGTTGCCAGCATTAAAAGCCACAGAGTTTTATAACTGGATGGCTCCCTAGAGACCATCTAGTTCAACTCCCTTACTTGATAGGTAAGTTGTTGAGGCCCAGAGAGATTAAGCAACTTTCTTGAGGTCATTCAGCAGTAAATAACAGTGCCAAGACAAATAAGCTTTCTGACTCCTCCCATTTGCCCACCCAGTACTCCCCCTGGTAACTTTCACCAGGTCATCATCCTGTCCTTGTTGTACCAAAAGGGCATTAAAACACACACAGGTTTCTCACTTTTGCCCAGTTTCCCAAAAAGTACAGAAGCAACCTCAACCCCCAAGACCTTCTTCCCATTGGGAATTGGGGAGGATACCAGTCAATCTGTGGCCTTCTCCCAGGCCTTCTTTGGAGTTTCCACTCTTTCCTTTCTGTTCCTCATGTTCACTCAACAGGGCTACTTCTAAAAGTCCCTCACCTCAAAAATCAGGCACGTCCCAGGGCACAAGTTACCACCTGCTAATCTGCAAATTCTCATCTTCCCACAAATGCTACACCTTGAGGCAGGAAATACAGAACTATTACTAAATTTTCTCTGAGCTCCCTGAGTGCATTCAGTGAGAACTGATCCCTCCCTCCCTAGGATAACTCAACCAGGTTCATTTATAAAGTGTGTGTATGTGAAGGGCCAGAGAACCCTTAGGTGTGCCTAACACAGAAAACAGGAGAAAGAGGGGACCAAGGAATGGGAGATGGGTTGAGGGAAGGAGGGAGACAAGTAGAAGGAGCGCACCTGTCAAACTGCAAAGTATGGATCCTAGAGACAGCTGTGCTGCTGGGACTGACTCACTGCTGAAGGGACAGAACTGCCCAGGGGATTGCAGCGTTTTCATTAGGCGCTCTGGTAACTGACTAACAACAGACTGGCGCCTCAAACTACACACGTAGGAGGAAGTAGGTAGAGGCTATCCCGAAGTAGCGGGAATAACGAACTCTTTTCTTCCCACTCCCTTTCCTACTCTTGTGAGTTGGCACGCCACTCTGTGCCTGGCTGGCATGCCCTGAGCTTGCCAGGGTGCAGTGCATCACCCCTGACCGGGAACTCCCCTCCCTGCTCTCCCGAGGGTTAGAGAGAAACATAGGGCATCTCTCAGCTCTACCAAGACCTCCCGTCCCTTGCCCCTTGCAGGGGAACTGATTTGAGAGAAGAGCTTTTGCTGAGTGTCTGAAGCTGACAAATGCGGGGCACTTCTTGTCCCTAAGCACTTGCGCCTGCGTGGGGTGTCCCTCAGCCTGGGTCTCTGCTTTGAAGGTGGGAGGCCTAAATGTCACAGCCACAGTGTTCCTTCCCCACACGCGCACCTACCCATGAACCCGGAAGGAAGGCTTTGCTTTGATCTTTTTTCCCTCCCTACCTGAATTCCGGGACCAGGTTAGGCTGCAACCCGTAGAAAGCAGCGGAGAGAGTGACCAACCACCCGGGCTTGTAACTGCCGTTCTCGCACTCCAGATAAGGCGGAGACCACTTGACGTGGCTCTTGTCCCCGCTAAGACCGTCCCTGCGCCGCCAGCTGTGGCCCAGGCCCCGGGGCCCCTCATTGGAGCCGCGGCGGTGCAAGTGAGTCCTCCACTTGCGCCGGAGGCCGCGGAACCACTCGATCTCCAGCGTGGCGTTGGCCAGGTGGTGTGCTGAGGAGGACAGGTCCTGGAGCAGGATGCGACTCTCCTCGCGCGTGGCCTGGAGGAAGACCTGCGGGGCTGGGGCGGACAGCGACTCGGTGCTGAAGGTGATGGCCGCCCGGGAGATGCTGGGCTCACCCTCCAGGAGGCTCCGCACCAGTGCCCGGTACCACTCCAGGTCGTCCTGCGAGTCCTGCTCCCGCGACTTATTGCTCTGCAGCATCATGTTGAGGAAGTTGGTGGCGTGTGTCAGCGTGTCCAGCGCCCCGTGCAAGGAGGAATGGGAGCTGGCTAGGGCAGGCGACTTCCCCGGCAGGCCCGCCAACTCGTAGCGGCTGGAGCAGTTGGCTCGCTTCAGCTGGTGGGAGTCCCCGGTGTAGAGGTAAGAGGCCACGTCCATGGGCACCTACCTCCTCGGCGATTTTCTGCGCCAAGATGGTGCCGTCGGTGGAGCGGCTCCAGGGAGCCGAGGGGTCCGAGGCAGAGGCTCGAGCCGGCTGCTGCGCGTGCTGCTTCGCCCTCAGGGCCTTCTCTCGAGAGGAATCCGTCCGACTTGGAGGGTCGCGGCTGGCGCCGGCAGCTCCCAATCCCAGGTGAACGAGCAGGAGGCAGCAGAGTAAGGGGTTAGCCATGGCTCCCATCTGCCTCGCAGCAAGGAGAGGAGGTAACGGAGGGAGTCACTTTTTAAATTTCGGTCGTCAATCTATCAGCACTAAGACTTTTTCTAGGAGTCTTCCCCCTTTTCAGCTGGCACCCAGTCCAAAAGGACTTTAAAGTAGGGATGTTCTGAAATACGCGCGGCTGACTGAGCTACCGTCGCAGGAGATCAGATCACCTGTGGCAACGCCGGCTGCTCCTGCTCCACCATGGGTCTGCTCGGGATTGCGCACCTCGCAGCCTGGAGCCCGGCAGCTTACATCCCCTCTCGCCGCCGGCAGCTATAGTTGGCCTGCTTACGTCTTTCTGCTTAGCAGCTTCCCCCGCCGCTCTCACTGAGGTGTGTTCAGGAGCTGCTGCTGCTGCCGCCGCCGCCGCCGCCGCGGCCGCCAAAGACACTGCTCCGTCGTCTCGCCCGTGGCAGGTCGTTCCCGCCTCCCGGCTCAGGCTCCTCCTCGTCCGCTTCGCCCCGAGGCGCGGAGCGCGCGCGCCCAGACCCGCACCGCGAGCGTAGCAGCTAGGGTTTCTTTTAAGGCGTTTGTCTTTCCGGAACCACGAGGGCTAGGCAGCTGGTTAATTGGAGTCTTTAGGTTTGGCCACAAACCACACTCCTGCCTCTCCCTGCTCTCGGGAGGAAAGCCGGTTTAAAGAGGCGGCTTGGCCGCAACCAAACCCTGGTAGGGCGGCTTCAAGTCGTCTTGTGCCCTGTTTGGCCGGCTCCTCTGTCAATCAGCCGACTGCCGTTTGTTGGGCTGGTGCGGGAGCTGTCCAGTGCTGAACCCGAGGCGCAGGAGGAGGCGGTGGCGCGGAATGCAGCTTCGCTGAGTCCTTTCACCCGCTCGCGTTCCCTGATGACTCGGGAACCTGAGGGGGTGAGAGGTGGGGTGGGCGGAGTGAAGGGAGAAGCAGACTTGTGGTGGCTCAGAGCGAAGGAAACCTGGATGTACCGACGAGGAGGGTGTTGGCATCTTGCATGCTTAGTTAAATCAGCCTTTCCTTTTGCCTGGTAAAGAGGGAGAAAGTAGTTTTCATTTGTGGCTTAAATCGGAGGGAAGGGACGTAGGATGGAGACGTGTCCTCCCGAGCATCTGCTCATTTTGGGCAAATTATCAAATCTTCTTCCTTGTTGTCGGTTAAAGAAATGATTAAACCCTACTTGCCGAGGTCTTAGCTATAAGGGAGTAATGGAGACATCTACCGGCTGAACTTTAAGGGGAAAATGCCATATTAAAGGAGCCTCTCTGCTTGAAAGGGATGAAGGGGAACCTGTGGAAGTGTAAGCAAGTGAATATGTGGAAGGGAGAGAATATGTGCCGGGGCAGGACTCGGACTGTGAGAGAATGAGAATGAGTCTGTTGGGCGGGAAGGGAAGCCATTCTGACTGGGAGTTCCTAGAATTAATGGATGTAAGAACTAAGACATCTGGTTAACTATAGGTTGGGATGTCCCAGCAGAAGAAAGAAGAACTGAATAAGTATGCCAAGACCCCCCAGAATGATTGGAAAATCCCTTAACACAGTCTAATGGTTTTATTTGAAGCTTTAATAGGGTCTTCTGACATTTTCATTCTGAAAATACTAATTAGTACTTTGGATAGGTATGGTTTTATGCACCTCCACCTTTCATATGCACCTCCACTTTCAAATTCCCCAAGAAAGACACAGGATAGAAAGTCTCAAATTCACTTCGATTCCCAACTTAAAAAAAAAAAAAAAGTTACCTGTGGCATTCTAAGGTAGCACTGCTTAGATTTGCTTTATCCTTTCATTTTATTCTTCCTGTTGAGAAAATACCTAAGCACAAAAATTTAAGCTCCAAAGAGCAAAAGTTTGTCTGCATTGGTCACTGTAGCATCTTGAGCACCTAGAACACACAGATGCCTGGCACATAGTTGGTTCCCACTAAATATTTGCTAAACTAATGAATGAACCAGAAGATAATGATGATGAAGCTAATTATTTAGGAATCCATCTCCTTACCTAAGAAGAGAAGTCTGCCTGATGTGTCAGTGGTGAGGGCTTTTGGAATAAGACATAGCAACCAGTTTTCCAAACTGCAGTGTATGGTCTCCAAGGGAGTTTTTATAGCTTTGCAAAGAATGGTTATTAGATTTGTGTTTATTTACAAGTAGAGTTCATGTTCATATCTGACTTGTTTAAATTTTGCTTTGCAGTGTATACGCTTTTGCCAAATAAAGGTCATCCCAGTTTAATCCTCTACTATAGCACACGTGGCAATAATAGGAGTTTCTGTTTGTTTATCAGAGTATACAATATGATTTTCTATTTAGTTGTCTAAAGACTGGTGTAATTTCATCATTAATTGATTTTTTAAAGAAAACCTGTATAACTAATTAACAATCCTTTAAAATTTTCTAGTATTGCATTTTAAAAGGAAGATATAATTTTATTAGTCAGTCCTTCTATAAGTAATTCAATGACTTAGCATAATTGAAAGATCTGGGTTCTGGTCCTATCATTATTTTAAGCAAGATATATGGACATTAGCAATATATTTGAAGTTTCTGTGTCTCGGGATGCAAACTGTATGTGGGCCTCGTGATTTGACACTGAGGGAGTACTAAAATGACACCTGAGCCACTCTCCTGGAGTGCCAGTTCTTCCCCTAGTGCACAGCTAACAAGAATGGAGCAGGCTATGAGAGGCTCTTGCAATTTCGGCATTCCCTTCAGGGGATCACCTTCAGTCCACACTGCCAAACAACAGAGGTGAACTAGTTAGGTCTAGAACAACACTGCCCAATAGAAATATAATGTGAGTCACAAATGTGATCCACATATATAATCTCAAATGTTCCAGTAGCACATTTTAAGAGTAAAAAGAAAAAAAGTGAAATTAAATGTAATAATATTTTTTATTTAGCCCAATAGACCCAAAATGTTATTCAATAAGTAAACAGTATGACAGGTATTAATGAGATATTCTACATTTTTATACTAAATCCTCAGAATCCAATGTGTATTTTACACTCACGGCATATGGAACTTCATACTAGCTACATTTCAAGTGCTCAATAACCACCTGTGACCAGAGGCTACCATAGAATACAAGCTCTGGAAGATAGTACATCGTGGTCTAGAATGATCTAGAAAACCTAGGTTTACTCACGATAAGGTACCATGGTCCAAATGGTCTAGGAGTCCTGTCCATTTAATAGATCTGGAGTCAAGGAAACTAACTGAGTAGATAGACAACCCTACGTCTATGTCAGTGTCTGTCACTGAAGGAGATCATCCAAAAGAAGTTATCATAGGGGACCAAGATATAACACATACTCATACCCCTCTAAGCAGACTACAAAATTCCACAGCAACTCACAGACATATTCATTCAACAAATGTTGGCTTAGCCTCTGCTGTGTATCAGGCATCATGCTTAGTACTGGGGCAGACACCTGCATTATGGACACATGGACCTCACAGTCAAGTGTATAGAGAGAGAAACAATAAAAAAGCAAACAAATACATTTTAAAATTACATATTGTGATCAGTGCCATGAAGAAATAAACGCTGTAAAGTTACAAAGAGTGCATGGTATGGGGGCAGGGAGATTCTTAGAGAGAGAGAGAAAGAAAAGGAAGACTTCTATGAGGAGGTAACCGTTGAGCTAAGATGTAAAAATGAGGAGTAGTTAACTAGGTAGTAAGTAGTAGTGAACTAGCTAAGGGTAAGATGAAAAGAAACTTAG
Source organism: Monodon monoceros (assembly GCF_005190385.1). Taxonomy (NCBI): domain Eukaryota; kingdom Metazoa; phylum Chordata; class Mammalia; order Artiodactyla; family Monodontidae; genus Monodon; species Monodon monoceros. Next base: position 14,527 of record NW_021699023.1, read on the forward strand.
CAGGAAAGAGAAATGGGAAAAGATGACTGCATTAAGATGAAGTTCATATATAATATAAAAAATACAAACAATTGAGACAAAAAGAAAATCATTTTATAGGATAATCAAGTGATCCTGGCATGAATAGCACCTCTGTCCCACCAATTACACGAGCGTGATTTGTAGAGGAGATAAATATCCCTGTGTAGCCTCAAGTTAAGAGCTAAGTTATCTAAATGCATATTAATACTGTGTGGGAGCTTGACTGTAATAGGTCAGTGTATACAAGACCTGTAGGCCCTGTGTGATAAGGCCCAAAGCGTTTTCATCACAGCCTGAAAAGTCAATCTAACTGCTTTAGAACAGTCAAATTTGCACTGATGAAAAAGCATTATGCAGTGGAGCTTTGAGTTATTAGTTGTCAGTATATTATTGATTTATCATTACTGTAAAAAGGAAGATGTGATATTAGCATATCTTTAAGTAAAAGAAATTAAAGGAGGTTAAAAAAAACTGCTGAGACCAGATTTTATGTGAGCAGTATAGGTAAAGTTGTTTCTAAAATTTAAGTGCTCCTTTAAATCATTTAAATCAGCAAGGATTAGGACAGTGGGATATGGCGAAAGGACACTGGATTGGCAGTTGGGAGACCAAGCTCTGATTTCCACACTGCTGATGTCTAGTCATGTGACTTTTGACAGTTTCCTCAACCTCTCTGAGCCCTTTTGCTTCATCTTTAACATAAGAGTGATGTATTAGGGACTTCCCTGGTGGTGCAGTGGTTAAGAATCCACCTGCCAGGGCTTCCCTGGTGGCACAGTGGTTGAGAGTCCACCTGCCGATGCAGGGGACACAGGTTCGTGCCCCGGTCTGGGAAGATCCCACATGCTGCCGAGCGGCTAGGCCCGTGAGCCATGGCCACTGAGCCTGCGCGTCCGGAGCCTGTGCTCCGCAACGGAAGAGGCCACAACAGTGAGAGGCCCGCATACCGCAAAAAAAAAAAAAAGAATCCACCTGCCAGCGTAGGGCCCATGGGTTCGAGCCCTGGTCCAGGAAGATCCCACCTGCTGCGGAGCAACTAAGCCCGTGCGCTACAACTACTGAGCCTGCGCTCTAGAGCCCACGAGGCACAACTACTGAAGCCTGTGCGCCTACAGCCCATGCTCCGCAACAAGAGAAGCCACCGCAATGAGAAGCCCACACACCGCAACGAAGAGTAGCCCCCACTGTCCGCAACTAGAGAAAGCCCAGGCACAGCAACGAAGACCCAGCGCAGCCAAAAAAATTTAATTAATTTTTAAGAATACTTAACTTAAAAAAAAAAATAGTGATGTATTAGATACAGCCACAACTGAAACAATTTTAGCTGAGTGATGGATAATGGTCCAGGTATATTTTTCGGAACTCATCATTTTTGATAGTTCTAGATTTATAATGTAAATGTTATTTTTAGGTTAAATAATGCTAGGTCTCAGTAAACAAAGTGGCACAACCCGAATCAAATTCTTGATAAAGCAAATAAAGCCACAAAGAAGCAGCATAATCTGTCAATATAACACAAAATCAGAAATCCAGTTCTTATTCGTGGTCTTACTGAGATTCTGGATTTCCCTGAGCTTATGCTACCCCCCGTGCCTCACGTCCCCATTTGCAAAATGAAGATCATAGTCTTTGTTATCCAAGGGTGGTGGTTTTGCAATTTCTGGGTGAAGAAGTGTCACTAGAGAATTCTGATCACTGCTGTAGGTCTGGGGGGAAGTTAAGAATCTGCATTTTAATAAGCACCACAGGTGGTTTTGATGCAAATAAGCCATGGAGCACATGCTGAGAAATGCTGCTTTGAGCCATGGAAAATAACTCTAAGATAATAGGGGAGAAGCTCTCCTGGTAAACAAAAAGCTGTGCTGTAAATTGTGAAATGTACCCTGTGGGGGGAAAAAATGAAAATAACACCTATAAAGAGATTATCATCATCACCTAATCATTTATATAGCACTTACAGTGGCCAGGCATTGCTCTAAGGATTTTACACACTTTAGCTCATTTAGTCTCCATTACCACACTGTGAGTTTGGTACAGCTACCATTTTACAGATGGGAAACAAACAAACAAATGAATTGCCCTAAGTACTACAGCTATCTGGCTCCAGATGTCATACCCTTAATCACTACACCAGTGGTTCTCAAATGTTGATACACACTAGATATACCTGGAGAACTTTTGTCAAAGCACAAATTAGTGGCCTTAGCCCCAAAACTGCTGACTTGGTAGGTCTAGAATAAGGCCTGAGAATTTGCATTCCTAACAAATTCCCCTGTGATGTTAAAACTGCTGGTCCAGGGAACACACTTTGAGAACCACTGCTCTGAGATGTGCTTTTCATCATTATAATCCCTGACTTTTTGGTAACACTTTTCCATCCATTTAATGTGGAAAGAGGAGAAAGTCAAATTAAGGGATGAAAATATGCCTGAAATCTAGCAAGAAAAAAAAACTATTTCTAACTGAGAAAGCTTACTCAAGATGTTTATGTTTTTTACTTAGCAGTTTATTCTCATCTGCCTCCAGTTTACCCTTAAAACTCTTACTCCCTGTCAGCATCGCTTCTAACAACACTCCTGCTCTTTCCAGAGTCGTCTCCTCTGTTTTTCACTGTGAAGTCATGACCTGGGCTGTTCCTGCATTCCCAGTGAAGTGCAAACGCAGTATCATCTATAGAGTCACTAGGGCTTTGACCCAAATTGCTAGTTTCCCTAATCCCCTTACCCCCATGCACACAAAATGGTTCTGTAAACTAAAGACACTTGAAGAACTTCCTGATCACAAGGGAAGAAAACGCCAGGAAATGGCACTTATGTTAGGAGAATCCTGAATGTGCTGAGGCGAAGTATGTCTCCAAACAATGTCCCATGACACTGACCTGACATTCAGCAGTGCAGGAAAGGACCAATACGACCTTCACAAAAAAATTACACCAAATTAATTATTCAAAGCTCAACTCCATTCAATGCAAGGATCGTCTCTTTTTCTTATTAAGAAATAAGAACAGCCAAAAAATTTGAAACAAAGTTTACCGAAATATGGACTTTGTGGATAGCAAAAGATGGGAAATGGATTATTTTGTCTCTGCTCGATTTTGCCTGCTTCCCTTGCTGGAGGGAAGCCCCTCACACCATATGTACCCATATGTTGTTATAATTCATGATATAGCTTTCATCAGCATAGTACCTTGGGCATAATGGGGGTTTACTTCATGATCAGTTTAGGACTCGTCTCTCCATCCGAACACAGGAGCTTCTGCAAGTTGAGATCTTCAAGTGCCCAGGATCATGCACACATAGGATACACTAACTAATGACAGTTCCTCATTGATGAAGAGCAGAAACTTGTAAATCCAAACAAACTTATAAAGAACAAGTTTAGAGTAGTAAGCTGCTTATAAACTTTTTGCTGTTATTTTAAAAAGCTTGAAGGAAATTAATCCAGTAACGTTGATATTGTTGAAATTGCAGACATCATCTTAACATCAGGATTGTATGGAAAAGGAAAACAAAGAAACATAACATGGAAATATATGCCAACAAAATGTGAAAGAAGACAATCACTGCACATGTTTCAGGAATAGCCGCAGGCTAAGAAAATGACAAACCTAAGTATGAATCCAGGTACAAAACAGTTCTGCAAATCTATCGTTTTATTTTAACAGTAATATTATGTATGCCTACTTAAAAAAAAAAAAGTTTCCTCCAGACCTCTGCTGCTATCCCTAAAGAAAAAAAAAAAAAAAAGGAGGCAAAGAAATTTACTTTAAGATTTCCTATCTAATCTGTGGTCAGTTGGTCTCTCCTCCTCTTCCTCCTCTTTCTCCTCCTCTTACAGACAGTAAGTGCTCAATGACAGATTAGCTGTAAGTCTGGGTTGTCCCCAGGGAAAGGGAAGAGAGAACGTCCATACCTGTGAGACAGTTATTGACGTTTACTTAGAAGTGTCTTCTTTTGATTGCTTTCGGTACTAGCATTTAAGTAGGTCTGAGGCAGAAGCCTGAGTCCTGTGGCATATATAAATCATTTCCACTTGTCCTTTTGATTTACCCTTGGGAATCAATAGTTTCAGGGAAAATTTTGCCTGGTCTTTACCAACAACTCCCTATTCAAACACAGGAGAATTTTAGAGAAGTTTTGGCACAGGAAGCTTTCAGTTCCTTTTGTTCACTGTGTCAGTGAATGTTCTTGGGTGATGGGGCTGGCTTCCAGTCTATATGGCGATCATTTATCACAGTGTGTGCGGAGGGATGGGTTCTTCATGAGCATAGAAAAAGCAGACTAGGGAACAAAGGCTAAAAAGAGAAACAGTTTTCAAGAATCTGCAGTATCATGAAGACCGAATGTGATGAAAAGTAGCTATCTCAATTGTTCGTTTTTATATCTCAAATCAGATATTTTAGAGTAAAAAATTAAAATGTAACTAAAAGTGAAGAAAGAAGTAAGAGGGACTTCCCTGGTGGCACCACGGTTAAGAATCCACCTGCCAATGCAGGGGACACAGGTTTGACCCCTGGTCCGGGAAGATCCCACATGCCGCAGAGCAACTAAGCCCGTGCGCCACAACTACTGAGCCTGCACTCTAGAGCCTGTGAGCCACAACTACTGAGCCCACGAGCCATAACTACCGAAGCTCGCGCACCTAGAGCCCATGCTCCGCAACAAGAGAAGCCACCACAATGAGAAGCCTGCACACCGCAACAAAGAGTAGCCCCCGCTCACCGCAACTAGAGAAAGCCTGCGTGCAGCAACGAAGACCCAACACAGCCAAATAAATAAATAAATTTATAAAAAAAAGTAAAAGAAAGAAAGAAGAAAGCAATAAGAAGGCTTTTCTGAATGTCAGGGTTGTTTTTAATTGAAATGGATTAGCCAAGAGCAGAAGAGAATATCTTTCCTTGAAGAATAATTTGTGATCTCCAGTAGAAACTATATCCATGTATCAGAAATGAGCTATATTTAATTCTGCCTGGATAGACAAATGAACCAAATGGTCATTGGAATCTATTCTTCTCCTACAGTCCTATAATAGACTGAGGAATATATCCTGTTATGTCCCTACAAACAAGAAAACTAGTGCAGGCATATTTAACCCAAGTACTTCTTTTAGGCATCAAAATCCAATCTCTTTGTGCTACCACTCCTCTCACACTGCATTACTCAACCTGGCATTCAAGGCCATTTACTAACTTTTTTTGCCCATCCCACTAGTCCTCCACTACATTTTGGAGATACTCCATTCTAACAAAGCTATGCTGTTTACACTCTTCCTTTATAAGTAATTTGCACACTCCCATCCTATGTCTGCCTTTGTAGAAGTTAATTCTGTGTATTGAGAAAACTTCCACAAATACGCTTCCTCTCCTTTAAGACCTTTAAGAACTGCCAACACTTTGAATAGACATTTCTCCAAAGAAGATATACGATTGGCTAATAAGCGCATGAAAAGATACTCAACATCATTAGCCTTTAGGGAAATGAAAATCAAAACCACAAGATACCATTACGTACCCACTAGAAGGGCTATAATAAACAAGACAGATGATAACAAATGTTGGTGAGGATGTGGAAAAACAGGAGCCTTCATATACTTCTGGTGGGAGTGTAAAGTGGCACAGTCACTTTGGAAAACAGATTAGCAGTTTCTCAAAAGAGTTGAACATAAACTATCATGTGACCCAACAACTCTACTCCTGGGTATTTGCCCAAGAGAAATGAAAGCAGTATGTCCACACAAAGACACACACATGAATGTTCACAGCAGCTTTACTCACAATAGCCGAAGTCCAGAAACCACGGACAAGGCCCATCAACTGGGGAATGGATAGACACAGTGTGGTACAGCCATATGGTAGAATCCTAGTCAGCCATAGCAATGAACAAATTGCCCGCACATGCTGTGTCACGGATAAAGCTCAGAAACGTTATGCTAAGTGAGAGAAGCTGGACCCAGAGACCACACGTTGTATTGAGATGCGATGTCCAGAAAAGGTAAATGTATGGAGACAAAAGGTGGACTAGTGGTTGCTTGGGGCTGGAAATGGGAATGAGAATCAACTGTAGGAAAAAAAAAAAAAAGAATCACCTATAAATGGGCACAAGGGAATCTTACTGAGGGGGATGAAAATGTTCTAAAACTGATGACGGTAGCTGTACCACTCAGTAAAGTTATTTTCAGTAAAGTTATTTAAAATCATTTGAGTTTTACACTAGAAACTGGCGATATGTAAAATGTACCTAATAAAGTTTGTTAAAAAAAAAAAAAAGAACTACCAACTCTAGGTATTCTCCAAGATTGACTTGATTTTCTAGAATCAGCCTGATTCTAGCTAGAATCATCTTAGTTCTTAGAACCGATTCTGTATGATAATGGTTTACCTATGCTGATTTAATGCTATCTGTGAACATCTAGGTGAACAATCGAAGAAGTTTTGGGTAGCATTCTCATCTACATTATTTATTATTTTATTTTATTTAACAAATACCTATTGGGGGGTCCACTATGTGCCAGACACCATTCTATATAAAAGTGATGCTGCAGGAAACAAGTCAAGTTTCTGCCATTGTGCCACTTACATTCAGATGTAATATGTCCTGTGAGGAAAAATAAAGAGGGATAAGAAGATATATCAAGATTGGAGGTCAGGGAAAGCACCTCTGGTTAAGTGGCATTGAGTAGGAGAGTGAACGGTGTGAAAGACCGATACATGGGAAGACTCAGGAGAACAACTTTCCCAGCAGAAGATAATGATCATAAAACCCCTGAGAGAGTATCAAGCCTGGTCTGTCCCAGGAACAGCAAAAATTTCTGTGTGGATAGAGGTCAAGGAAAGGTGGATGGAGAGAGAAGGCAACAATCAAATCACATAGAGCTTTTTGCACTGTGGCAGTGAGTTTTGGTTTTATTACAAGGGCAATTGAAAGTCATGGGAGGGTTTTGACAGGAGTAACAAAATCATGGGGGCTGCTATAGAGACTGACTGAGGAGGGCAAGAATAGAAGCAGAGAGACCAGTTAGGAAGCTGTTGCATTAGTCAAAGTGAGAGACAAGGGTGGTTTAGACTAGAAGTGGATGGGGAAAGCAGGATGATAATGGTTGAGATGGTTGAAAATTGTTGAATTCAGGATTGTAATATTCCAAAGGTCGTGAATGTGGCTGCCCATTCATACCCTCTGAATTTCAGATGCAATTAAGGTTTTCCTAGAGTAAGAATAATATTAATATATAAAATAATGTGTGCCAACTTCATTTGGGAGTAGAATCCTAATTTTAGAATAAAACTTAATTCTATTCCTTAGAAAAATCACTGTTCCTATGTATCAGTTTAAAGTACTTATATCCCAACTGAAAAATGAGCACAAGACATGAACAGAAATTTCAAAACAGAAGAAACACATATGGCCAGTAAACACATAAAGCAAATGTTCAACCTCATTAGTGAGCGTGGAAATGCAAATCAAAACACGAGACAGATGAGTTGTATCTATATGATTGGCAAAAATTAAGAAGTCCAATAATGCCAAGTTGTTGGCACTGGTTGTGGGAAGGATGGAGGAGATGTGGATTCACAAAATCTCTTATGCCCTGCTGGTAGAAATGTAAATTAGTATGATCGTTTTAGAAAATAATTTTGGATTATCTAGTAATGCCAAACATTCACCTACTCTATGGTCTAGCACTTTCACTCTTGATATATACACATAAGAAACTCTGTCCCATGTATACCCTATAATATATACAAGAATGTTAATAACATCACTGTTTAAACAGCACAAACCTGGAAATCCTGAATGCCTGTCCACAGGAGAACAGATGAATGAACTGTGTTATCCTCACACAGATGAAAATAAAAACAAGGAAATTATGAACACAGGATTCAGGGAGATGGCTGACCTCCTTGGGTTGGGGGGAGGTATGAGCATGGGATAGGGTACCCCTCACCCTTTACAATTCATTGGACTGACAAGTCTGGCAAAGAAATGGTGTAACTGTTCCAGTAGGTGCCAAGATATTACTCCTCCTCGGTAACACAGTCAGCTTTTCTGACTGACTTAGCCCAATGGCCAACAGTCTACTTGTGGCCAGTTTCGGTGCTCAGACAGGGCTCTGAGGGAGGTATCTGAGATCAGAAAGGGTTTTTAATGCCTGCCTCCAACTGTGCTGAGCCTCTGTCTTTGACGAAGTCCACTCTAGGAGAAATCTGATTTCACTTCCGGAGAGTCCAGCCCTTTCTTCTCTTCCATATCAGTCTCTCTACTTATGGAGTCTGTATCCAGAGCACTATTTCAAGACCTCCAATGTGTCTCCTCAAAGACTGCCTGACCCACTTTCCAGGTGGAGCCAACATCATCCACCATCTGATCCATAAATCATGAACAGAAGGCTGAGGAAATGAGAAGCTGCGCTCCCACTGGGAGGGGAGTGAAGCTTCCAGCATGGGGTGCACAGCATGATCACGGAGGCACAACACAGTTCTCCAGAAAGCCAGTTCTGATGAATGACAGAACAGCCGGTTCCAGATGAAACTATCCTGGATTTTCAAATACGAACAGTAACATTGAAATGAGATAAGACTTACCACCAACTTAGTTGGACATATTTAATTATATGTATTATGATTATTATGGCACCTGAAGACCAGATATAAATAGTAAGCCGTTCACATATTTTACCATCATAGCTATTTCTGGGATTCCCTCAGACAAAAGATGGGAGAGAGAAACGATAAAGTGTATGAGCTTCTCTCCTGCCGGAAGGGCACAGGGCACTGCTCCAGTCCTCCTTCTCTAAAAAGGATTGAAGGTGTCCCATAGCACCTGAAAGAAGAAAATAGCGAGATACCCCAGAGAGGCTGATTTCAGTGTTCATTTAAAAGTCAAAGGTAGGGCTTCCCTGGTGGCGCAGTGGTTGAGAGTCCGCCTGCCGATGCAGGGGACGCGGGTTCGTGCCCCAGTCCGGGAAGATCCCACATGCCGCGGAGCGGCTGGGCCCGTAAGCCATGGCCGCTGAGCCTGCGCGTCTGGAGCCTGTGCTCCGCAGCAGGAGAGGCCACAGCAGTGAGAGGCCCGCGTACCAAAAAAAAAAAAAAAAACACCAGGACAGAGCTTCCTGCAAATTATGATGAAGTGGTTTTTGCCTGCAATTCACTGGCTTTGCGTTACAGTACCTATCGAAGAAGCTGGGTTTTCCCACCCTCGCACCCACTCCCTCCTAAGATGGGGGCAGGTTTGGGACAAGGAGCAGGAGAACACTGAGCCAAAGTGCTAATGGGTCGACTTCTGAAGCATGAAGAGTGAAGAGGATATAAAAATAATCTTGTCTCTGTATAATGTACCCACCTGAATTCCTCTTTTGGATTCTTTATCCTTATTTAAACCTGTCATTTGAGCAGCTGAAGTGAAAATATGGGCCCAGGA
>NW_021699024.1:0-1144 GCF_005190385.1 Monodon monoceros
TGATTTGCCTATTTTATTTTATTTTTTTACACACACTGCATGACATGTGGGCCTTAATTCCCTGACCAGGGATCAAACCCATGCCCCCTGCAGTGGAAGTGTGGAGTCTTAACCACTGGACCACCAGGGAAGTCCCCTGCTTTGCCAATTTTAGAATCAGATTATTTGTTTTGGTTTGTTTGTTTGTTTGTTTTTTGCTATGGAGTTGTTTGAATTCCTTATAGATTTTGGATATTAACCTCTTATCAAACATGTGGTTTGCAAATATTTTTTCCCATTCCTAGGTTGCCTTTTCATTTTGTTGATTGTTTCTTTTGCTCTGCAGGAGCTTTTTAGTTTGATGTAGTCCCATTGGTTGCTTTTTGTTTTTGTTGCTTGTGGTTTTGTTGTCATACCCAAAAAATCATCACCAAGACCAATGTTAAAGAGCTTTCTCTTTATGTTCTCTTCTAGGACTTTTACAGTTTCAGGTCTTACATTTAAGTCTTTAATCCATTTCAAGTTAATTTTTACAAGTGGTGTAAGATAGGGGTCCACTTTCTTTGTTTTCCATGTGGGTATCCAGTTTTCCCAACACCATTTACTGAAGAGACTATCTTTTCCCTGTTGAGTATTCTTGGATCCCTGTCAATTAGTTGCTTGTATGTGTGTGGATTTATTTCTCGGCTCTTGATTCTGTCGCATTGGTGTATGTGTCTGTTTCCATGCCAGTACCATACTATTTTGATTACTCTAGCTTTGTAGTATAATTAGAAATCAGGAAAAGTGTTGCCTCCAGCTTTGTTCTTCTTTCTCAGGATTGCTGTGGCTTTTGAAGTCTATTGCAGTTTCATACCAATTTTAGGGTTGTTTTTCCTATTTATATAAAAAATGTCATTGGAATTTTGATAGGGATTGCACTGGATCTGTAGATTGCTTTAGGTTGTATGGACATATACTCTCTGAGTGAGATGTGCATGTAAATGATTTGCCTAAGACTTATTAAAGCAAAACAAAAAAAGTCAAAGAAACTGCTACATTAGAAAATACTAAACGTGTAGAGTACGGGCGGCTGGTGTGTGCTTGGGATGACCCAGCCCCCTCCAGGCCAGAGAGGCGGGTGGGAAGCAGCAATTACAACAGACAAGGATGACCCTCCCTGTTT
>NW_021699025.1:0-5566 GCF_005190385.1 Monodon monoceros
GGCTGCAGAGGGGAGCAGGGTGCCCAGGAAGGGTGCGGACAGACTGCTCTTGTGTGCAGATGAGGGAAGCCGAAGAATCTGGACTCAGCTGCTCCTGGGCTGTGGGCAGAAGCTTCCTTTTACACACCTGCCAGTGGGTGTTTCACAGCCACGCAGGCCCAGGAAACGTTCCCACAGAACCAGCCCCTTGGACACTTCCGAAGATAAATGTCCCAGGTGTCCCTCCTGATCCCTTGAGGCTGCCTCCTGATCAGTGTGGGACATGACGCCTGACCAGATCTTGGGGCCCCTCAATAGTTCCTGACTCTTTACTCTCTGGACATCCCACTGCCCCAGGCCCAAGACCAAGAGCTTGTCATGTGAGCCAGGCTTTGCTAAGATAGCCATTTCCTCTGGGTCCAAAGTCCCCATGACCACCTCCCCTCCAGTCCCACAGCCCAAGCCAGTACCCAACCTGGGCTGACACCAGCCTCAGGCCTCAGGATGCACTCATTGTAGTTATAGCCTGTGCCTTTTGCTTTCCTTTCCCCCTCCCAATGTTTGTACTCATATTTAGGACCATGGCCCTCTACTAAATAGAAAACACTCATGACATTTGTTAAAAACAGTAAGGTAAACTTTATCCCAGGGGACCACTAAAATGGGTTTTGTAGTAGGGAAGAGAGATTGGACTCAACTCTGAATACAACAAGGACAAGTGAAGATTTATAGCCAAGGAGCGAGGGTGGGGGTGAGGGTCAGTGATGCAAAATTAACTAAGAAGAAACATCAAATCTATGGGAAATCTTGCTAGGCTGACTCAACAGGATTTTTGCTGAGGGCAGGGCAGAGTGATAAGATACGGAGGCAGGGAATGAGGAATTTGATCAGATATCAAGATGGAGAGTTTTTACTAAACTGACCCAGCAAGATTCTTCCTAAAACTGGACTATCTGTGCCAAGGACAGGGCCAAGGTCAGGAACTAGACAAAAAGAGTACTCAGAGGAGCCTGACTCACGTTTAGTAAAAGTAGAGATTTTTTGTCACCTCTCAGGACCAAATTGGTGTTGGCAATTGTGAGAGTAGTTGGCAATAATTTTTGTAAAAACAAAAATTATTCAGCATTTTCAAACACAAGGATCTACAGCCACTGCTACAAATGCAAATACATCATTTAAGATATATCTTCAGCCTATCATGAATACATAGTAAACAAATACACAGCAAATACTATCCAAACAACAAAGTAATTGAAGCCTTAGAGCTAGATGGATGCCTAGGTAATTTTACAAAGTATAAAACGATTTCTACCATATTCAACTCTTTTATTTTTCTAGCCCCTAAAAATGCAGATCCATTTTTACCAAGTTGGATGTATACAGATAGAGGCAAACACCGCTCCAGGACTGGGCTGGAAGACTCAGAATTTTTGCAGATACTTTGCCATCAACATGGAGTGGGACATGCTAGGATGGGACACACAAGGCAAATAGGGTGCAAATATTTTTGTCATATTTTAATTACAATTCACCATTTATAGTCTCTCAAGTGTCTTCACCTCACTCACCATGTTTAATAAAAATAGCCAAGCCCCCAACTAGAGTGTTCATGCTTGGAGATCCAGCCAAAGGAAGGAGAAAGATCATGGAGCAAGATCCCAATGTGCAGGTTGGGCTCTAGAGGAAACATTCCAGGTCACAGTGGCGGTCTCCCTTTCCCCTCTCTCCTTCTCCATCTAGACAACCCTTTGATGGCAGAGACCTTGACAGTTACGTTCACCATTAGCCAGAAGCACTCCGCACAATGCATGGTACAGAGCAGGCGCTCAGTAATATTTCTGACTAAACAAGAATAAGAGGACAAGTAAATGAATGCTTAGGGTCTGCCAGCCCAGAAAGCAACTACGGGAGGAAAAGGGCCAAGAAACCCCACGCACCCACAGACTGAGAGTCCAGCTGTCTCCTACACTGTGAGAGGAGGGCTGTGATGCGTGAGAACTCCCCTTCACCACCTTCAGAAGACAAAAATGGTTCAGAGTAGATTCCGCAGGAGTGTGGGGCGCATGGATGAATGATGTCATTGTTACCCAGTCCCCACACTGAGGAACTGTGCTGAGGGACCCAGGGTCCTCTGTATGCTCAGCAGGTCACTCTAACATGATAGTGGAATTCCAGAGATGCACACGGTTCCGCAAGTCCCACATGCCCCCGTCATCACTATGCAGGAACAGAGGGTGAGGAAGGAGTAGAGAATGGAGGAAACAGGAGATACACAAGTTATTGGAGCTGCCGAGGAACAGAATTCTTCTTTCATAGCATTGTTGTACTGAAGATACTCTGTTCTGTGCGAGCTTGAAGGTTGTACTGATGATAATAGTGCATAGTACACAGTGCCTGTGATATTGTAAAGGGCCACGTTATCACTGGGGAACCTGGGAAAAGAGTGAAAGGCAGGAAATAATGACCTGGTCAAATCTTCTCATGGAAATGTATGCTCCTCAAACATCCCGATGGTGTTTCCTAAGGGAGGGATAGTGGTGGTCATCATTAAAAAGTCTCCAAATTATACATGCTGTAGAGGGTGTGGAGAAAAGGAAACCCTTCTGCGCGGTTGTTGGAGATGTAAATTGGTGCTGCAATAATGGAATACAGTCTGGAGGTTCCTTAAAAAAATTAAAAATAGACTTCCTATATGATCCAGCAATCTTACTCCTGGGCATATATCCAGAGAAAACTCTAATTTGAAAATAAACATACACCCCAGTGTTCATATCAGCACTATTTAAGATAGCCAAGACGTGGCAGCAACCTAAATGTCCATCAACAGGTGAATGGATAAAGATGTGGTATATATACTGGGTTGGCCAAAAAGTTCATTTGGGTTTTTCCGTAACATCTTACAGATATATATACACAATGGAAAGTTACTCAGCCATACAAAGAGAATGAAATAATGTCATTTTCAACAACATGGATGAACCTAGAGATTATCATGCCAAGTGAAGTAAGTCAGAAAGAGAAAGACAAATACCATATGACATTGCTTGTATGTGGAATCTAAAATATGACACAAATGAACTTATTTACAAAACAAAAATAGACTCAGACTTAGAAAACAAACTTATGCTTAACAAAGGGGAAAAGGGGTGGGGGGGATAAATTAGGAGTTTTGGAGTAGTGGATGCTAACTACTATATATGAAATAAATAAACAACAAGGTCCTACTGTGTAGCACAGGGAACTATATTCAATATCCTGTAATAACCTATAATGGAAAAAATATGAAAAAGAATAGATATATAACTGAATCACTACGCTGTACACCAGAAACTACCGCAACATTGTAAATCAACTATACTTAAAAAAAATAATAATGATTTAGGGGATGTGGGCCCACTGGAAAATGTCTGTGACAGCTATCCAATTATGCTAAAATAAAATGGAGATATTATATGACTAAAATAGCTCCACTTGTATATCTGAACCTCACATAAATCATTGAGAAACACTGTGAGTTCAATCTATACCAGAAAAGGCCATGACCACCTCAGAGAAGAATATGCTGCCCCACATTCCCGGCTGGGCTTCCTTCAGCCACTCTTCCCCATAAAGTTTCTTAAACAGCGCTCCATAATGTGTCTACATCAGGTTGCACTGGAAGACAATGGTCATTTTAAATGGTGGCGTTATGCTGGATGATACATCACATCCCTGAATGATGTACTGTGGAAATTTTCTCGTTTTTCAGGAAAGGAGGCTTCAGAGGTTGATCAGGAATTGAGAGCTTGATAAAAGTCATATATTAATTTATCCTGAGCCCATGAGACTTCCAAAGTTGGGAGGGATCTAACAGTTAGTTCTAATTCATGACTTTATTCCAAGCTTGCTTACTAAATTACCCCTTTCACTGCCCAGGGCTTCAGTCTAGGGAATAAATTATATGGTCAGTCTACTTAGAGGTCATCAGGCACAATGTCTCCCACTGCAGGAGTCTTCGCCTGGGCAGCAGCCAGACAGGGGGCGCCTAGAACCACCACAAGCTTCCAGGCCCACGCCAATCCCTATCAGATCTTTCAGTAATGTGTCTAGGCAGAAACCCAACCCGGAAGTGCCCTGGCCAGAGCACAGACTCAGAAATCAGATGAATCTGGGTTTGAAGACTCGTTCCAACATCTACTGGCTATGAGACTCTGACAAGTCCTTAATCTACAGCCCTCAATTTCCCCATCAAGGAAGTAGGGAATATAATAGCACTTAAGTCGTTAGGTTATAGGTTCAATTCTTTACATTCATTTTCTTTTCAACTACTAACTAGAGCATACAGTTAAGAAGAGTTTAATTAAAAATTGGGACTAAGTATTTTCACAGGTTTATATTTAGTGACGTCTATTCTCTGCCTGTATGATTGGTCCAATCATCAGTCCTAACTTCACCCCCAAGACACACACACACTGGCAAACCTCCTTCCATGTGGTCGTTTGTCTCCCTTCCCCCAACATCACACAAGCAGTGTGGCTATTTTGCCTCATTTCCTGAACTGCCATCTCCCACCATGTCTCCTCTCATTCATGTTCTACCTTGGAAACCTGCTAACCTTGTCCAGACCAATGACCAACTGCAGCAGCCACAAGACAAGGAATGCTGCTTTATGGGTGGATGAACAGGCTGCCCTCGTCACTGGTCCTTCATCATTTCCCAAATCACCACTGGGAACATGCATCTTCTCACAATACGTTCTCTTGTGGATTTTGTGTATTTTTCATCAATTATGCAGAAAGTACACTCTGTCTGAAGAGCCGCTTTTCTGGAACATTGACAATAAAACCCACATGTATAAACCACCTGGACCAGCCCCTAAATGTCTCCCGTCTGGCTTGCTCTAAACACCCCACCAGCATAACCCACCACTACCAGCACCACTTTAATCTCCACCGTCAACACTGACCGCCACTAACGCACTCCAGGCATTTTATTATTTTTTTGTATGAAACTTTTATTGTCCCAAGATCAATTTAAAAATTTTTTTATTGGTGGGGCTTCCCTGGTGGTGCAGTGGTTGAGAGTCCGCCTGCCGATGCGGGGGACGCGGGTTCGTGCCCCGGTCCGGGAGGATCCCACATGCCGCAGAGCGGCTGGGCCCGTGAGCCATGGCCGCTGAGACTGTGCGTCCGGAGCCTGTGCTCCGCAACGGGGAAGGCTGCAGCAGTGAGGGGCCTGCGTGCCGCAAAAAAAAAAAAAAAAAAAAAAAAAAAATTATTGGTGTATAGTTAATTTACAATGTTATGTTAGTTTCACGTGTACAGCAAAGTGAATCAGTTTTACATATACATATATCCACTGTTTTTTAGATTCTTTTCCCATATAGGTCATTACAGAGACTCCAGGCATTTTAAACCCATGTTCTTTCACCTGTCAATGCTCAGCCTCCAGGATATTTCCAGTCGTGTGTGGGTTTGGGGCATGGAAGAATGGTATATGTAGTGGGGAGGGACATGGATCTAGAGCAGAAAGCACTGGGGAGCTCAAGACTTTGAGTCTTTGTGTCAGTTTCTCTGATGACAGCAGTATAAAGTTTCTTCCTGATGTA
>NW_021699026.1:0-3443 GCF_005190385.1 Monodon monoceros
CACACATCACGAAAGGGCTGGGAGTGAGGCATGCAGGAGGAGACTCACAACAGAGGGCCCATAGAATAAAAAAGGTGAGGAACCCCGCAGTTGGAAGCTCCAAGCAGGTGGCCCAGAGCACCGAGGCTATGGGATCCATGTTGGAGTGAACTCACAGCAGAGGGCCCACATTCTGACACTGTGAGCAACCCAGCCTTTTGGACCTCAGAGCAGAAAGCCCACATCCCCATGGGGATGGGACCCTGGCTGGAGTGTACTCGCAAGACAGGGCGCACATCAGAAAATTTTGGGAGCCCATGAGTTAGGGCCTGACGCCAGAGGGCCCTCATTACAGAGGGGAGGAGACTCCCAGCAGGCACCAACTCCCAACTGAGGGCCCACATCGCCAAGGTGACGTGTGCCAGCCAGGCAGGAGTGACCTCACAGCAGAGGGCCCACCTCCCAGAAGTGTGAGGAATCCAGACAGGATCAGACTCTCACCAGAGGGCCCCCATCACCAAGGGGATGGGAACCAGGCAGGAGTGTCCTCACACCAGTGGCGCCACATCAATAAAGGTGAGGAACCCGGTACACGTGGCCTTAAACCAGAGGACCTACATCACAAAGGGGCTGGGAGTGAGTCAGGAAGTAGGAGCATGAAAACACAGGACCCAAAGAATAAAAAAGGTAAGGAATCCAGCAGTAGGAACCTCCCAGCAGGCCACTCAGAGCACAGAGTCTATGGGATCTAGGCCTGAGTGAACTAACACCAGAGAGCCAACATCATGAAACGGTGAAAAACACAGGTGTTGGGACCTTAGAGCAGAAGGCCCACATGCCCATGGGGATGGGAACCTCGCAGGAGTGTCCTCGCACCACTTAGCACGTATCAGAAAATGTGGGTACCCAGCAGTTAGGGCCTGACGCAAGAGGGCTCCCATCACCGAGGGGAGGAGGCTCCCAGCAGGCTCCAACTGCCACAAGAGGGCCGATGTTGCCCAGGTGGGGTGTGCCAGCCAGGCAGGAGTGACCTCACAGCAGAGGGCCCACCTCACAGAAGGGTGAGGAACCCAGCCAGGATCAGACTCTCACCAGAGGGCCCACATCACCAAGGGGATAGGAAGCAGGCAGGAGTGTCCTCACACCAGTGGGGCCACATCATCGAAAGGCGAGGGACCCAGCACACGTGGCCTCAAACCAGGGGACACACATCACCAAGGGGCTGGGAGTGAGGCAGGCAGGAGGAGTCTCAAAACAGAGGGCCCATAGAAGAGAAAAGGTGAGGAATCCCGCAGTTGTAACCTCCCCGCAGGTGGCCAGGAGCAGCGAGGCTATGGGATCCAGTCCGGAGAGAACTCACAGCAGAGGGCCCTCATCATGAAACTGAGCAACCCACGGTTGGGACCTCAGAGCAGAAGGCCCACATTCCCATGGGGTTGGGAACATGGCAGGAGTGTACTCAAACCACAGGGCGCATATCAGAAAATATTGGGAGCCCAGGAGTTAGGGCCTGACGCCAGAGGGCCCTCAATCCCGAGGGGAGGGGACACCCAGCAGGCACCAAATCCCACCAGAGGGCCGACGTCGCCAAGGCGGGGTGTGCCAGCCAGGCAGGAGTGACCTCAGAGAAGAGGGCCCACCTCACAGAAGTGTGAGGAACCCAACCAGGTTCAGACTCTCACCGGAGGGCCCACATCACCAAGGGGATGGGAACCAGGCAGGAGTGTCCTCACACCAGTGGGGCCACATCAGCCAAAGGTGAGGAACCCAGCACATGTGGCCTCAAACCAGAGGACACACATCACCAAGGGGCTAGGAGTGAGGCAGGTGTCTGGAGGGGCACATTTAACTCTAATTTCCCACCAGGAAGTGGAATGAACCAAAGTCTCAGAGTGCCATGCCGGACCCTGATTACGGCCTGAAGCAAACCTGCGGTTCTGTGGCCAGTTTTCAAGGAAACGAGTTAAGAAAGGAAATCACGGGCACTGTAATTCACAAAACTGCAGAGTTATAAATGACAGCTATTGGCAAAAATATATGGAAGTAAGTCTGCAAAGAGGACTTGAAAACGAGGCAGAATTGTAGGAATCATATTTCAGGAGGTAGATTGGTATTGCATTTAAAGCATGTGAAAAGCGGCAGATCTTTGACAGTGATGCACTTTGACAAAAGTGCGTAAACATTTTTTCCTGAATATATTCAGGAAAAAACACATATGCCCTTTTTGGCCAACCAAGCACTCGAGAAATGGAAATCCGCACTACAATGAAGTCTCATTTCCCATTCGTCAAAAGGGCCATCTGAAAAAAGTGTAAAATCCAGAAACACAGGACAGGCCATGGAGAACAGGGAGCCTTGTTATGCTGACGGGCGGGATGTAAATTGCCAACAGACACTCTGGAGATGTTTATGGTGTATCCTGAAACATCTGAAAAACAAAGCTACAGACCCTAGGGCACTTCCACTTTTGGCCCTATAGCTTAGGAAAATGAAAATCAACAAGACACAGCCAACACAAAATTTAGGGCTGCTGTGTTTACAAGAACCTTGAGTCCAGTACAAATTAAATATCCCAGAAAGAAAAAAAATGGATAAAGGAGTTGTGCTACTTACGTACAACGGAATATCACTCAGCAATGAAATCAATGTCATCAGGCCTGTAGCAGCAAATTGAGTGGATTTAAGTATGATGATTCTAAGAGAAATATGTCACACAGAGAAAGATAATTATCATAAGATATCACTAATAGAGAGAGTGTAAACTTGGCTACACATAAACTGAATTCCAAAACCGAACAGAGTCTCACATTTAGATAAAAACTTATGCTTGCTTAAGGGGAAAGTTGAGTTGGGGTGCTGTATAAAACCAGAGATTGAAATTAGCACACATACCGTTCCATAAGCCAAATATGTAATAGACAAGACCTACTCTTTGCTCAACGAAATAGACTCATCCATGGTGTATCACCTCACACCTGTTAGAATGGGCATCATCAGAAAATCTACAAACAACAAATGCTGGAAAGGGTGTGGAGATAAGGAACCCTCTTCCACTGTTGTTGGGAATGTAAATTGATACAGTCACTGTGGAGAACATTGAGTTTCTTATAAAACTAAGAATAGAATTACCATATGATACAGCAATCCCACTACTGGGCATATACCCAGACACAACCATAAATCAAAAAGAGACATTCACCGCAATGTTCATTGCATCACTATTTACAATATCCAGGTAATGGAAGCAGCCTAAATGCCCACAGACAGACGAATGCATAAAGATGTGGTACATATATAAAATGGAATATTACTAAGCCATAAAAAGGAATGAAATTGGGTCATTTGTAGAGACGTTGATGGATCTAGAGACTGTCATACAGAGTGAAGTAAGTCAGAAAGAGAAAAACAAATCTTGTCTATTAATGCATATATGTGGAACCTAGAAAAATTGTACAGATGAACCG
>NW_021699027.1:0-1199 GCF_005190385.1 Monodon monoceros
AACAGTAACCCGTACCCTAACACGTACGCTCACCCTAAACCGTTGTCGTACCCTAACTTGTACCCTAAACCGTCCCCATCCCCTAACCCTAACCCTAACCCTAACCCTTACCCGAAGCCTTACCCTAATCCGTCCCCTAATCCGTAACCGTACGCTAACACTAACCCGTACCCTAACACGTACGCTCACTCTACACCGTTGTCGTACCCTAACCTGTACCCTAAACCATCCCCGTCCCCTAACACTAACCCTCACCCTAACCCTAACCCTAATCCTTACCCGAAGCCTTACCCTAAACCGTCCGCTAATCCTAACCAGTATGCTCACACTAACCAATACCCTAACACGTACGCTCACCCTAAACCGTTCTCGTACCCTAACCTGTACCCTAAACCGTACCCGTCCCGTAACCCTAACCTGAAACCTAACCCTAACCCTTACCCGAAGCCTTACCCTAACCTGTCCACAATCCAAACCCGTACGCTAACACTAACCCGTGCCCTAACATGTACGCTCAACCTAAACCGTTGTCGTACCCTAACCTTTACCCTAAACCGTCCCCGTCCCTTAACCATAACCCTAACCCTAACCGTAACCCTTACCCGAAGCCTTACCCTAACACGTCCCCTAATCCTAACCCGTACGCTAACACTAAACCGTACCCTAACACGTATGCTCACCCTAAACCGTTGTCGTACCCAAACCTGTACACTAAACCGTCCCCGTCCCAGGCCCCGTCCCCTAACCTTAACTCTAACCCTTACCCGAAGCCTTACCCTAACACGTCCCCTAATCCTAACCCGTACGCTAACAGTAACCCGTACCCTAAAACGTACACTCAGCCTAAACCGTTGTCGTACCATAACTTGTACCCTAAACCGTCCCCGTCCCCTAACCCTAACCCTAACCCTAACCCTTACCTGAAGCCTTACCCTAACCCGTCCCCTAATCCTAACCTGTACGCTAACACTAACCCGTACCCTAACATGTACGCTCGTCCTAAACCGTTGTCGTACCATAAAGTGTACCCTAAACCGTCCCCGTCCCCTAACCCTAACCCTAACCCTAACCCTTACATGAAGCCTTACGCTAACCCGTCCCCTAATCCTAACCCGTACGCTAAGAGTAACCCATACCCTAACACATACGCTAACCCTAAACAATTGTCGTACCCTAACCTGTACCCTAAACCGTCCCCG